>NC_136499.1:92337479-92429979 GCF_053919585.1 Euprymna scolopes | reverse complement strand
GCTGAGTTGTAGAAATTTCCAAGTTGATAACTGGGGGCACATTAAATCACTGGAAGAGATGCACGCCCAGTCTTCGTGTAGACATCCACCTTGGAGAAGGAGCCTCTGGTGTAAAAACCTGCGAGCAATTGTATACTTTGTCCTGTGGCAGTCATCTGCACCGACAAAGTATTGTAGCAATAAGATAAAGTGTAGTTGGTTCTACACAAACCCATCACCACAATAAAGAAATTATCTGTGTAGATTTCTGAGTAACTTAGGCGTTGTGGCGGAACTTCAGACATCGAAATCGACGGGAGAGACTATCATATGTACATAAATATAGATGCATATATATATATACAGACAAACGAGGAAAAAGGTTGAGAAAGTGATCAGATGCGAGCGAGACACTTCAACAGAGGGACACCATTTATATAACTATCTAAGTTTTAAAGCGATCCTGTATAGAATTTGAAATTCATTGCTTGTCACGTAATTATTATATTGAATGTCGTTTTACTTTTTTCGTAGGAACTATATTCCAGTTAGTCGAATGAATACATTTAATGAAAAATGTTATTTTGAGAAAAAAGCTCTATTTGAACATACACGTTTTTTCATGAACTATAATTATCTCTCTTTGATAAAATGAAGTGCTGAACTAAAAACATTATTATTTCTTTTCTTTCTGTGTTTTTATGGTGATTTTGTTCGTGGTGACATCTATTTTGCGTGGGGTTGCTATTAATAAATTCTGTGGAGTCACTGGTCAGTGGAATATATTTTTATTAAATTTGAAAATTTAATATGTGCACTGTATCGTAGAGAGAGAGAGACAGAGAGAGAGAGAGAGAGAGAGAGAGACATGGAGAGAGAAAAAGAGAGCGAGAGAGCGAGAGAGCGAGCAGGTTTCAGTAGACGTGACCATTTCAGAAGATAAAGTGAGGGAACAAATGAGAGAGTGAATTATTGATCGTCGTTTTCAAATCCAATATAAAAAGTTCTTATTGAACCGTCCTCTGAAATAATTTTATTATACTAATTTTCCACTACTAATAATGAATACGTTATTGCCCCAATTGCACACACGTTAACTCTTTTCCTCGAAAAACCGTCCGGCCCTTCATATGCAGTGACTCCTTTTGTAAAAAAAAACTTAAAAAAACAAAAAAAGAAAAACAGCATTTTGTGGTCTTATGTCCCGTTGTTTATTCTTAATTGATGCACGTCTTTTTATTTAACCTCATCCTCTATCTCAACTGTAAATGATAATGATATGCGAACGAAAATCATGGCCATAGAATGTTCTTTTTTTTTTAGATAGGAATCACCACATTATCAAGGCCAAGAGGCCACTCAAGGATAAGGGTTAAAGAGTGTACAGTAGAAATTGGACAATATAGTAAGCATTCTTATTTCCTTATTTTTTCTATTCTCTTGCCGGTCCTGGATATGACCTTAAACTATATCCGATGGTGAGGCCCCAGCTTACGGGATTTGTGAATTGTGGAGCCACGCTTTAATTGCCATTGCTCCCATGTCCACTCTGACCCGAAGTTGCAGTACCTGTTAGGGTTCCAGCTATGGGTAAAATAGAAACCGACTTGAAAAAATTATATTAAATAGAAAATTCTTCCAAGAAACTGGATTTGACATTAAATAACCTGAAACGGCCGAAACGTTGTGACTAAACAACCAAGATGAGGAAGTCAGTCCGACAATCTCAATCAATGAACCCACCTCATCTAAAAAATACAGACAATTACCAACCTGAAAAGGGTTGATATGCCGTAAAACAAAAAAAACAACCAACTGTTCTCTTGGCAACTATTATTGTTTATATATCATGTATCAATTCGCTTTAAAAAAGAGAATGTTTGATCAGCACCTTGCTCCTATTACGTTCTCGTGATTTGAATATACTTATATTCGAATCTTTCCCATTCCAAGAATATTAACGGCTCGTTAAACCATGAATACCGCCCGATAAAGCCACATAAGCTGAGACTTCGAAGGTACGACAAAAGCGTGACACGTGTAGTATATTACTAAAAACTAAAAACTCTTCGACTAAAAACTCATGTTCAGTAAGGCGACTTACCATATTATTACTAGCACAGTTGCAAACCATGGTTTGCTATTTTTACACGAATATATTCCTTTAGCGGGGCATATTTTTTATTCGCCATAAACTAAAGATGTTTATGGGAAAGTATATTTTCACAAGTCTACAAACGCATGCTCGCACGCACACACACACCCACCCACACACATATATATACACCCACACACACACCCACACACATATATATGGTGGTAATCGTCACTTCTTGACAGAACAAGACCATCTTTCTCTTGCTTTACTGTTGATTATTCATTCATTCCTATGAACTTTTAAAATAGTTTTGCTTGTTGTTTTTGTTATTTCATTTAATACGTTTTATAATTTTTTATTATCATTTTTATTTATTTATTTTATTTTATTTTTATTTATTTATATATTTTATTTATTTAATTTTTTGTTATATATGTATATACGTTTATACACGCACATGTATATGCATGTGGAGATGCGATCAAGATGCATAAATTTCTATCTATTGTGGGAACGAGGGTGGCTCTTCAGACCAGTCCTGCTCTTACACAGTACGTTGCAGAGTTAACATTTAGCTGAGATTTAAGGATGCCAACTGGTGCTGCTCTGGTGTGGACATTCATGTGACGCTTCAGACCTCCAGTTAATTTACAGACCACAGAGCAAATAGAACATCTGTGCCCTGCAGTGAAAGAAAAACTGATTTCCATGTGATCGCTTGTGGCTAGTTAGGCCGGCTCCGGATAAAATCACTTTACCGCATAAATCACAGATGTGCTTCTGCACGAAAGCCTCCGACAGACCTGATATATCTAACAGATTTTTCTTCCGGATATCACGCTTCATTTTTGCATGCTCATATTTTTTCTTCTCAAAGCTATCACAGCTATGATAGACCAAGGGGCGCCACTTTTTCCGATCATCGGAAGCACTTTCTCAACTGGACACGTTAATGCCGAGAATTTAAGATTATCTTTGATGTTGTTCTTAATCGTGTCCTAGGTTTGTGTTGTGGACGCTTTCCTTTTGTAATTTCACCATAGAACAGACGCTTTGGCAATATTTCGTCGTCTATCCTTGTCAGATACCCAGCCCACCTCATCTGGTTACGTATAATCAACTTCTCGATACATGGTACGTCAGCTCGCATAAGGGCATCCATATCAGGTATAAAAGAGTTCCACCTGATACCCAGAATGTGTCTTGGAAATTTCTGGTGCACTCTTTCCATGACTTTTATGTGTCTAGCATAAGTTGTCCCGGCCTCAGAAGCGTAAAGTAGAGATGGTAAAATACACCATTGATAGACACTGGTCTTTGTACGAAAAGTTATACCCCTGCCAGACCACACTCGCTTCTCCAAGCCACCTAAAGCCTTAGTGGCACGCTGTATCCTATAGTTAACCGAAGTATCCAGTGTTCCGTCTCAGGCAAGAGTGTTCCTCAAATACACTAATGTGTCAACCACGACAAGTCTCTGGTTGTTAACAAAAATATTTAGTTCCAAATACAAAATACCGGGTGAACGTGGGGACATGGCCTTAGTCTTCTTAAGACTAATAATAAGCTCCAAAAAGACGAACATGCCCTTACAAACAGATCCATGATACCCTGCACATCTCTCTCACTATGAACCACGAGATCGGTGTCATTTTCATAAAGCTATTCACGAACTAGGAATTCTGAAATGTCCTTGTGGAAGTATGAAAACGACCAAGTTCAAAGACCTTACATGTGGGTCTGAAACGCAAATAAACACCCAGAAAACAGTCCTTAAAAGCGTAGGGAAGCATAGTTTCAGAATACATAGAAAAAAGTGAAGGTGCTTCAATATCACCTTGCTCACGCCATTGTCAACTGAGATGGATTCTGATAGACATCCATTGATGTTCAGGCGAGCATTCATATTAGTGTGGAGCTCCCTGAGTAATCGTAGAAATTGAGGTGAGTATCCCAACTTTCCCAGAATTACCCAAAGGGCATTTCTGCTCATTGTATCAAATGCCTTGGTAAAATCAACAAAAACCTGATAAAGCGGAATACGGTGGTCAGTACATTACTCCTGCAACTGCCGAGCAGAAAAGATCATGTCCATGGTTCCACTGCCCGGATGAAAGCCACTTTGACTTTGGAATGATGGGTAGACTTTAATACTTTAACAATCTATTGAGTAGAACTCTGGAAAATACTTTGCCGACTGCTTCCAAGAAACTTATCCCACGATAATTCCAACAGTCAGTTCTGGACCTCTTTCCCTTGTAAAGTTATATAAGAATTGCATCAACCCAGTTAAGATGGACGGACATCAGTGATAAGATGAAGAATTTCATGAACAACCTCATCACCCCTTCCTCTTTGTAAGAATACTTCCACAGACTATCATCAAGCCCTGGAGCCCTCCCAATGTTCACTTCCTTGATTGAAGCTCTAATTTTGTTCTCAGGTGGAAACTCAGACATTTCATGGATAAGCTTCTGCTGTAATAAAATCCATTAATGACGACCTCATCTTCCTTGGAGGGGCTGTCAAAGAGATCAGAATAATGCTCAGTCTAACGAAGGAGAATCTTGTTGGGATACTTTATAAGGGCAATTCCATCACTTGACAGTTGGGGGGATGTTGATAGTGTTTGAGGACCAAAAGCTTTTTTAAGCAAATTGTACATGCGTTTGAAGTTTTTACGATCAAAAGCTATCTGGATTTGGCTGGCAAGTTTAGCTCACCACTGATTCTTAATTTGTCTGAGTCACTTTTGGAGAAAACTTTTGTTTGCTTTAAGTGATGTTGGAGGGATTCTCGACCTCCAGAAGAGGCAGACAACATTTTATGATGCAACTCATTTTTAGCAAGAGCTGAGTTATTTCAAGATCATTATCATCAAACGAATCTTGATGTTTAGATTTGCGGAAGCCAAAACATCTACACTTATTTCATAGCGTGTATTTTTAAAATGTGCTTACCATTAATCGAAATCAGTAGAATTAATTACGGATCGAAGCTTTTCACGTACACTTGGATCATCCAGCCTTGACACATCAACCCGCTTGGGAATCTATACACCACCCAACCTACACTTCCTCCTTATACAGATTTTCAGTTCCCGCGTACCAATACGTGATCTGCGCCGCATTAAGCTCCACACATAACACGCACACTACAGACGTCCTGCATATCTGCCTTCCTGGAAATAATGTAATCAATCAAGTGTCATTGTTTAAAACGAGGATGGATTCAAGAAAACCTATGGGCCTCCCTGTGGCTGAAGAAAGTTTTACAGATAGCATGGTCAACTTGAGAGCATAGATGGAGAAGATGCAGACCATTTCTGTTGATCTTATCTACACCAAACCGGCGGAGTGAGTCCTAGGTGTGATGATCCTTGCCAAACCTCGCATTTAAATCACCCATGAGTAAGATCTTTTCAGATAAAAGAATAGAGAAAATGGTACGACTGAGATCTTTGTAAATCGCTGTGATGGTGTGTTCATCATGACACATGGTAGGGGCATACACAGATAAAATCGTCATATACCTACTGTGTGTAAGAAGGAGGCGCACCATAATAATTCTGTCAATTACACAGATTGGCGGTAAAATCCTCCTCACCAAATTAGAACGCACTACAAAGCCAATGCCATCTTCTCGTCTGAGTCCCGATGTTTTTCCTTTCCAAAAAAAGAGGTGTATCCCGAGCCCACTTCCACCAATTCATTCTTACCACTCAATCGTGTTTCAGACAATGTCGCAATGTCTATGATCTACCTAGTGAGCTCTCTTGCAACAATAGCTATCCTACGCTCAGGTTTTGCACTATTCAAAACATCTACCAAAGTTCTCATATTCCACATAGCAACAGTTAGGTTATTCATCTCCTGATGAAATTTTGATTTTCCTTGTTGTGTCGTGGAACAACAGGGAAAATAAGAACAATCAAGTCGAGGTTCGGTTAAGGAACAAGGGTATTAACAATAATGTACAAAGATAGGAAAGCGTGTATATCTGCTGGGCACTCGGCTAGTAGTTGAAGTGCAGTCGCATCTCTCTCAGCGGTGTTGGAATTACTAGCACTATTTATAGTGCTAATCGGTGTAAATTCCTCTGTTCAAGGACGGCCGGTATAACACCCCCCCCCTTTGAAAATATCCCGTCTGGGATTAATAACGTTTTTGTTTTGGGTTCACCTCAATCAATTCTGTTGATTTCAGTTTCCTGTTGCATCTTCTGTTCTCCGGAGCTGTCTCCGGTATGGGCACCTGAACAGTATCAAACACAGTGTCCATGATGCGCTCCTAGGGCGGACTGGTCATCTCACTGTTCGAGTATCTTTTCCCAATTTGGTTAGTGTCACGTTTGTGCACGAAGTCGGGTCCCTTAATCATGTAGACCATGTTGCCTATTTGTTTCTCAACAATGCCGGACTCCCAGAAAGTCTTATTATTTTTGTTTATCTTGTAGAAAACTCCTTCTCCAACTTTATACCGTTGTTTTTGTTATCTTTTATTTTAGGTTTGGTCTATCCTGGTTTGGTAACAACTTGTGAAAAACCGATCTAACGTTGCGTCTGAACCTAATCTTAGCAGGTGTCTTCAACATTTCAATGTTTGCATTCGAAGTGACTCTGTAGACTTGTAAAAACTGTTGAATTGACTTATCTGTCGGCAACCCACTAGCTGTTTTCAGAGCTCTTTAATGTGTCAACGAATTTCTCTGCTTGTCCATTACTTCTTGGGTGGTATGGCAGAATGGTTATATGCTCGAATAGATGATCCTCGAAAAATGTTTAAATTCGGTAAACGCAAATGGCGTTCCATTGTCTGTAACAATGCAGTTTACTACTTCAAACCTAGTGAATAGTTCACACAGGAAGTTGATAGTTACCTCAGATGTGGGATTCTCACATTTTAATACTTCTGGCCATTTAGATAGGCTGTCTACAACAATGAGATAGTAGAACCCATCTAGCGGTCCTGCAAAATCTAAATGAATCCTAGACCAAGGTTGGTCTAGTTTTGCCCACGATCCGAATTGAGTCGGAGGAGCTTTCATAGCTAATGCGCATCCTCTTCACTCCCTGTTATTTCCTTCTATATCCTTATCAATATTTGGCCAATAAACGAAAGAGCGCATAAGGCTTTTCATTCTTGATATATCTGGATGTCCTACAATGAATTCCTTGAGCATTCTTTTCTGTAATGTCGCATGAATTACGACCCTGTCCCTATATAACAGGACGTTATCGCAAATTGAATAAATTTCTTCATCCCAAGGGTTACCTAGAATTATGCAAGGTAGAGGTATTATTCTCTCGGGGCTAGTAGGTATACCCGCATACCCGAATATATATGTATATATATATATTTATATATATATATATATATATATATATATATATATATATAGGTAAACTTAGCATAACGAATATAAAAACAACACAGTAAAACAATTCCCATACATTAGCATTACGAGTCCTCACGAGGAAAATTAAACCTGGAAAATGTGTATTGTTTAACTGCCATCTATCTATCTATCTATCTATCTATCTATCTATCTATCTCTCCGTCTATCTATCTATATATCTATCTATATCTTTATCTATCTATCTATATATATATATCTTTATCTATCTATCTATCTATCTCTCTCTCTCTCTCTCTCTATATATATATATATATATATATATATATATATATATATATATATATATATATGAGGAATAACTCGAGTCTTGGACTTCCGGTTCTTTGACTGACATGGCTCTTGTGGGCTGCGACGTTGTTTAGCTATGGAATTTATTATATATATATATGTATATACATATATAAATATATATATATATATATATATATATATATATATATGCAAGCACATACAATGCAACAATTATCAGCGTGAACATTTTCGCATTGACGAAAACCCGAATTATTTTGGGTAATAAGGACGAATGAGAAAATATGTAAGAGCTTTACAAGCATAGGAAAAGTTATTAATGCTGAATAGAAGATGGCGTATTTTTCTTTTCCACTAGATTTGCTGTTAATATCATAAATGCCCACAAAATGTGTGAAAGCACGTATTTTTCTAAAAAAAAAAATATATGTTTCGTGATAAATTCTGATTATATATTTAGCGCTCATAGAAAAAATAGTAATAGTTTATATATAATGTGTTACAATTTCGTTACGTAATGCATAACCCTATAAGTGCTGGCTTAATTTATATGAAATTGTCGCTTAAATGATGAAATATCTTAATAACTGTACCCGTACTATTTATGATGTATTTATTTATTTCGAATATATATATATATATATATATATATATATATATATATATATATATATATATATATATATATATATATACAAATTACAATAAGTTTACCAAGGTAATCAAAATTGTAAACTTAAAATATATTATAAATATTAAAGAGTTAATATTTATAAGTAAATTAATCTCAACCAGATGTAAAATCTCAATAAAACCGAAAAGGAAATAGAGCTTATAATACGAACAAATGATTAATAAAACATGTTAAAAGACATCTTGAGAAAGAGTTAAAAACATATTTAATTTTAAAAAAGGAAGCACAAGATAAGTGGATAGTCCTTAATCCGCGGATTAAGGACTATCCACTTATCTTGTGTTTCCTTATTTTTAAATTAAATATGTTTTTAACTCTTTCTCAAGATGTCTTTTAACATGTTTTATTAATCATTTGTTCATATATATATATATATATATATATATATATATATATATATATAACTACTTCATTTACTCACATAAACCTAATATATGAAAGTATAGATTTATGCGTAAACTTTAAGTATTTACTTCAAAAGTGCTCAATACGTAGGTAGATCTAGTTAGTCATTTATAAAATATAACTGGCGATTAAGCTACACTGAATATTCTGCGTTTCATCCACTATAGGATTCGTCAGGCTTATGCGTGAATTCTGTGGTTGTTTCTTGTTTTTATATATGTTGAGGATTTCTAGTTAGCCAATCAGCTTTGTAGTATCCACCGCGCCCCTTCCTATCAGCCAATGGGCATGCATTTTTTAGAACAAAGGATCTGTTTTAGAACTAGGTTAGTGGTTGAAGGTAGACGTATTCATTCCTTTATATATATATATATATATATATATATATATATATATAAATATACATATGTGTAGACACACATATGCATATACATATACATATATATATATATATACATATATGTGTGATCGTTTATGTATATTCATGTTTATTTAGCTTATTTATTTTTGTTTCCTGTTTTATTGTTAGTTTAAAAGCTATTTTGTATCGCTATCCTAGAGTAAGTTTTATTTTGTGAACACAGTTGTTTGCTATTTCTCGTCTACAGTTTAATAGATTTTGAGTTTCTTTAAAGCACAGGATAGCAAATTTTTCATGGAGGCATGATTTACATAGGGCGTCTTAATGTCTGCACGTGGTAGCTTGTCTCATTATTTTCCATTCGACTACCGGCGAATGTCCGCTTTCTTTGAGTTCCCAGTACCTCTACTATATGCATGCACTTATTAAGATCGAAAGTGACAGCTGTAAATACATCATTTGTTTTTACAATTGTTTAATTAGTAACAACATAAAGTATTACAGGATTTAATTTTTCTTATGTGCACTTTTTGACCAATTACGAACTGTTTAGAACAGCGTGGGGAACATAGTAACTTTCTTCCCATTAGTTTGTATTAAAAAAACATTGCACTTACAATTTTGCTTCGTCCAAAGAGGATGCCCTCTGCTTTAATTGTTCCAGAACCAAAATTATTCTGGAATATTTAGAACTTGTGGTAGACAAAGAGAGAGAGAGAGAGTGAGAGAGAGAGAGAGATGAAATAAATATAAGCCTTTTCTTTTTGTTGAACCACAACTTACTAGAAGTTTTTTTTTAAATATGGGTTAAAAGAAACAAAGTTAATATACTCCTAAACTTTGTAACTATTGACTTTATTACGGTTCGTCGTTAAGTTACCCAAAATTGTTATTAATAGCACTTTTCGGGACATAATATCTTTTCTGACTATTAGATTTTGCTGGAAATTATCCAAAAGCAAGACCGCATCTAATACAACTGGAAACGTAATATTTGACCCTAGGGAAATCCTGTGCATCTCCAGGAAGGGTGGGCGGGCAAAATAATTTTCTTTTTACGTGCTCACTCTAAGAAACATGTCTGTAATACTAAGCGATTTTGATGCAATCTCGTTTTTAGTATTTATTGTAAAACGCCCAGATTATGAGACATTTACTAAGCTGTTACATGGTAGTTTTAATCCATTAGCCTTCTTCGCCCGTGTTATTTACACGTTAGTTGTGTTCACACAATACGGATCTATGATTATCTCTGTGTTTTAAGATAGAAAAATATGTTAACTGGGTTTATCAGTACCGGCATGATAAACCTTCATTTGTAATATTACAGCCTGTGTACTCGGCGTTGCCCGGATGATTAAAGGTGTGTGTTGAGCAAAAAAAGTGGTAGTATACAGGAAGGCTCGAACTCGTACCGGGAAGACAAAAAAGAACGTGAAAAAAACTCGACGTATTTGCCGTTGCGTCCATCGCCAAACCGGAAGTGGTGAAGACTTAAATCAAGGCTTGCCAATCGAAAAGAGGGTATGACTTTCGAAAATATCGGCGATAGAACGACCCCTACTTGTAGAAATGTGTCAAGTAAGGGTTAAGGAATGAATGCTTTTAGCCAATTTTTCGATAGTTGTTGTCGCCTCTCTCAATATTTTCGGCATACATACATACATGCATACATACATACGTTTAAACAGACAAGCGAAGTTTATATTATAAATAAGTAGCAAGATGGTAGTAATAGTAATAGACTAATTTAGCTGCTGGTTTCTTGATGACTTATCGAATATGCACAGAATGTTTAATACTAAATTTAAAAAAAATATCATCAGTGTACTTATTAACAATTTTCAAAGACGAATTATATAATGCGTTGCAAACAGTTGTCCAAACTTGCGTTATACACCGTAATAGAGTTTAGTTGAAACGTTCGAAGCTTAATCAATTGCAACGACAATATGTTTGCCATTTTGCCATTGCTTTAGCAACTTTTGTACCAAAAGCTTGCATCTCTTGGTCATTAGTTATTTTTGCAATGATGTAACAATCTAATGCACATAAATTTTAATTGTGTTATATAACATTGACATCACTCCGGTTGTGTTAGGATGACGCAGGAGATGTAGCTTAAAAATCACGACCGAATCAAATAGGCTTAGCGGGCACGGAGACGAATTTTAGCATCTGCTTCGATATATGCAATTAAGCATTACATAATATGCTGCATGTTGCTTACTTTAACTTCTAATAGAAATCTCTGGTCTACTGCTTAAAACACCATTATCTGGTGGAATTTGTTTTGTAGTTAACCACGGCCGAATATTGATAAATTTAGAAGTATAAGTGTATATTATGTGCAATTATTAGCAGTAGTAACAGTAATAGTAGCAGTAGTTGCTATCCTCATCTTACCATATCACACATTGACTTTCAAATATACTTCATCAGTCGTAGATATAGATTTACTAGGCCCGATGATATGTTCATAAATTTTAATCTTTAACGAGAATAGAGTAGAACTCAAGAATGTTCTAACTCGAACTGTAAATAAATGGCACAGTTAGAATTGTCAGTTACATATTTCATAAGAATTTTACGAGATTATCAAATAGAGGTAGAAAGTAATAGACGCTGGCTAAGTGGTTAACGATACGGACTTATACTTTGCGAGGGCCAAATTTGAATCACTGTCATCAAACCCACATTTGACCTTACTTCATAAACATGAGTTAGATCAAATAACTTTCAACATACAAGATGTTGTCGAAAACGTTGACTATAACGTTAAACTTCCCGAAAAATAGATAAGTCATGAAACATAACAACTACAAAAGAATGTTGCTTTATGTAAAATTAGCGTGACCATACTGAGTAACGTTGAAAGTGTATAAGTATTTGACTCGACTGTCATACAAGAAAATGATCTCATATAATACAGATACCGACATTTTCTCTTTTTTATGTATACATATTTAAAATGCAATAAATACGCTCAGTCTCTCGGAAACGTATTCTATTTACAGAATCGGACAGTTCATATTTTTATCGGTTACACTTAAACTAAAGACAATGTATATTTATTATAAATCTTTTCTGTCGAAAAAGAATCCGGCTTTTCCGATCTCAGCTGCCCTCGCGCAAAAATATATTTGAGAATCTGGATTTATTTTTATGACCAGTTATTTAGAACCATATTGTGCATTTATTTTCTTTAACTGTCTCATTGCTAGGTTTACTCTTACAAATAAGAGTATTTATTTACAAATTCTGATGGAAATATTTATTTAATCCAGGGGAGTCGATTAAATATATCAGTCATTCATACTAGCATTCGCTCCGTTCCCCAACATATACGAGAGTTTATTAATAACCTACAGTACCCGCTAACAGGCGTTGTCCGGTGGAAGCGTGTCTCGCCACCCCGTAAAAAAGTAAACTACTGTTGTTGTTGTTCTTTCTACTGCTACTGCTGCTACCCACCTCCGAGCCCCCTTATGTTACGAACGGCTTATCGGAATGTCAAACAGGGGGTGAGAGAGTTGGGGTAGTAAGGAGATTGAGCCAAGACCTTCCGTAAAAATAAGAACATAGTGGTATCACGGGTGGAGAGAGGTGAAAATAAAAAAATAAAACAAAAATAAATAAATTTAGCTATTGTGGTAATGTTGACTGGTTACATACCGGCTTCTGCGACTAAAAATAGTTCGTAGGTTTAATAAAAAGCAGATATTTATTAAAGTACTAAAACATGGAATCCTATCCTAAGGAAATGAAAATAAATTTATTCTGTGAATTTATCATGTATTATTATTTTTAGTTAACTACGCCAGTACTTCGTGTCAATTATGTCACGTATCACCGTAAGAAAAAAATATAAAATAAAAAAAAAGATGAAGCGAACGTAAGAAAATCATATAAATAGCCCTGTATAATGTTAAAACTTTCAACAAAAATAAAAACATTCGTTGGATTGACGCGAAACTTAAACCCGAAAATTACGATGCGTACTCAGTATCCATTGACCCACGTAAACGCCATCGAAATAACATCTTATTTTATTCTATTTTAGCCAATACCGGTAGACGCGCATGCGCGGTTGCAGAAAAGAACGAATTTTTGCGGCTCTCATTTAATTCATTGTGTTTTCAATTACGAAAATAATGAAACACGTTATAATACATTTATAAAGAATGACCCTCCCCACAAAAAGGAAACAAAACTTCTTTTAGTTAGAGATTTTGCGGACGTTTATGTAATTGCACAAATCTTAATTCCACAATTTACAATTGTTTTATTGTTTAACTTAAAAGTCATTGATTACATGCTTAACTTTAAGAAAAAATATACAAATTAAAAATAAAAATAACATTCATGACTTTTATCGTAAGAGAGGGGTTTAGAATTATAAGGTTTTACTGGATTGAACACGTATTTTGTGACCATTCACCCGAATAATCTTGTCGCAGTATTTTCCTCGTTACAAAGCAGCTTTTCTATTTAGTAGAACGTTATAATTGTAAACTGATCTCCTACGATAATAGTCATGAAACCGTCTATAATCTGGAGGGTGCGTCTGTACTCGGTGGGATAAACGTGAATAAAGTCTACATTGTGTAATTAAGAGATGAGGTCAATTTCCTAGACGTACGTTAATATTTTTCATCTCATAATTTTGACAATCGATTCAAGGATATCTTTTATTAAATCAAATGATTAAAAGAAGAAAACCTGAACGGTTTATTTTTTTATGCAGAGGGCAAACATTTTATAAAAGATACCATAATATGTACTATTAAAAAGAAAAAAAAGAAAATATAGTCGCCGCAGCTATAAACTAAATCATAAATGATTTCTATAAATGCGTTTCGATTGACACACTATATTGGTTCAGAGCTTATGTGTTCGTCTTTTGTATGATCCAGCATAATAACATTTCAAGGTGGCAGTCAATGAGAATAGGCGAAATGTTACTGGAGAGAAATCATTATTTTCGACTAGTGAAGTGTAATGGTAGTTGCATGTGTATGAATGTTTAATCCAGTTTATAAAGGTCTCAGGTCAATATAGTTGTAATGGCTGTATATTTACTCAGCCTTAACTAGGAGAATGGGAGGACTTATAGGTTGAGGGGAAATACGAACTACTTCGTCTGAGATCTAGGCATTCGTGATGATGCTTCTACTAGGATGTAATATAGGATTTAATAGTAACGAAAAATGTGTATAAAACGACGTAGTGTACTTAAATAAAACGGGATTTAAACTTTAGACATGATTTATTTGTATGTGACATTTGTTAATGAAAACGCACGACTAATTTGGGTTCAGAGAGGAATTTCCGCAATCCAAATATGACATACAGGGTGATATATAATACTATTCTTAAGAGGTTGTAAGTTCAGTCGGTAATTCTATTGGATCCTTGCTCACAGAACCCGAACAGTAAACTCATTTTTATTGAAGAAAGAATTTACTCTGAAATTATAGGTTCCCAATTTCGACGCAAATATTCACGGGTTAAAACTATCCATTAATGCAGTCAGAAATTAAATAAGTAAAATATACGATAACATAATGAAAAGTTGTTCGTAGAATAAAAAATTAAAACAATATACCTTATATAAAGAAAAACAAGTAAATGTGTGTTATTTTTACATAACTTTTCAAAATATATACCCTACTTTTGATGTATACAACAATATAATTAATCTGTTCTAATACATTTTGTACGATGTATTATTAAAAGGGTTTTAAAATAGCACCTCTATATTGTAAATTATATTTGATTCGAAGAATAGCAATTATGCCGTGTTAAAAAAGTAGATGTGGAATTCAAGACGGAGCTCATTATTGTCTAAAATACCGAGACAGTTGTTATATATGAAGTATTCATTAGGTTGTATAAACTATGTATTACTCGCCTTATTGTTTCAGTCGTTGTAACTGGCCTCTTCAAATCTATACCATACTTAGTTTTTGCTGCAATAAATTAAATAATGTGCTACTTTACAAATGCAGTCTTTTGAATCGTTTATATAATCCACAATACGTTTTGTAATCTAACTACTTATTAAAAATAAACACCAGTTTCTGCATGTATTTTCCAGCAGGCTTTAGTCATGAATGTAAGACGATTTTTGTTTATCCTCGTTTAATTTATACGTAGCACTGACTATTGGTTTCGATCTTTGAACACCCAGGAAAGTTCAGCAGCTTTGCCCTGATCATCTATACGCTGACAGGGTTGGATGTGCGATTTTGGTTCTTTTTCAACAAGTAGTCCGCAAAGAAAAAACAAAAAAGAAAACAAAGAAGAACTATAGGTGCGGCGCGCGCTCACGCATTTAGATCCTTGGCGACAGATTGTTCCCAGCGCTACAGTAGGTGCCCTTCCTAAAGCTGCCTCCTGAAAGAAATTGACTGAAATGGATTGTCCGGCCTGATAGCTAAGTTATACATCCTGTAGACTATTAATAATGCCCCAGTCGTCATTTCCTTGTTTTTACAAAAATTATATCATCAAATACACCTTCTAAAGTACAATGTAATATACCGTTGAATTGAATTCCGAATACATGTTTTGCAACAACACAATTATTTACAGTTTTATGTTTGTTCAAAAAAGGGACATCTATCTGCGACGAACGACTTTGTTTTTTTTCTTTTTTTTCTTCTATTATTTTGCCTGCCTGGTGATCAGTGGAGTGAGTGGACGGTGGACGGAAAAGCAGCATGGGGATTGGTCAAATTACAAACAATTTGCTCGTCACAGTGTTTTCATACCCGGGTAACGGGGTTGGTAAAGCAAACCAGTGTGTTTTTACCCATCAATCAATTATGACTACGTAAGAATCCTTTATTCATCGATTGGTCAGTATTCGCATTACACAATCATGCAATTTTCCAACAAATTTCTCACACCGAACCAGTTCCGATTCTTGACCCCAAAGGTCATCCCAGCTTTCGGTCAAAACAACAACCCATTACAGCTCATCGCCAAACTATTTTTTTCGTTAGTGAAATATTATTATCTGAATTTTATTCCTTCCCCTTAATCAGCTCGGTTGAATTTTAGATTTTCCTTGCATTGGCTTGAGTTATGAACTACAAGGCTGGCCTGAGCTGGACCGCCTGGAATTGCTCGGCGCCCTTCTATATTAATAAACGTTCTAATCATTTTTTCTTTAGCTATTAGTGTCAGGTGTCTGCTATTAAGATTGCAGATTATAATTAACGTGTTTTAATAACAGATAGATTTTATAGAGGAGATATTGCAACGAGATAAACTTTAGTGTAACTAATCGTAAATAATTATATATTTGTACGCATACAAACACGTATATATACACACGGGCGCACGCACACATATATAATATATTTGAGAAGTGCTTAAATAATTCAGTGAAACTGTTTATTTATTGGGTTGAAGAAAGTTCTTTCGGAATTTTAAATTTTAATTTCAAATGATGTGTTTTCAAACTTGTTTTCTGTAATAATTATTTTATTTGCATATGATTTTAAAATGGGATTTTCGCTTTTTCTAATCGTTTTAATTACAATCGTTTTAAAACAATTATTTCTCATTTGAGAACGTTGAATACAACGCAAGAAAAAATCGTATTCGATATATCAACGAAGCGTTTGGTCTAGGAAAAATTAATAAACGCACAACACAATGGTGGTTTACGAAATTTCGTGGCAGCGACGAGAATTGTGAAGATGATGAGCGAATTGTTCGGCTACCAGATGTTAAAGAACCTTACTTGAAGCAAATTCATGCACAACTATTCAAGAACGTCTTCTTACAACGTAAGAGAGAATGAATTAACAAAAATTAGTAAAAAAGGTTCACACGAATTGAACAGCAACCAAAGGAAACGCCATTATTAATTGTCATCTTTTCTTCTTTTACACGAAAAGAACACGCTTTTGAGGTTTATTATAAAATATTTAGTTATTACATGTATGGATTCGTTTCAGACGGTATGTTAAGATTATTGTTAAATGATTATCGTTCAAATAGTTTCGGGAAATAATAATTTTTCCAGTAATATTGAAACATGTTTTATTCGGACTTAGAATTCGAAAAAAAGATTTGCGTATTTCAACATATTTACACTAATTTGTAACACATACTATTTTAAAGATCATCTTGGCTTATTATCTTTCAAACACACTCGACTTTTACAAGCAAACAAAAACTAAAAATATAATTATGATACGACACTTGTAACTTGCATAGGTGTCTGTTTTCATTACTCATTTTTGTCCATACCTAACAATATTTTAGAAAAAGAATATATATATATATATATATATATATGTATATATATATATATGTATATATATATATGTATATATATATATATATATATATATATATTCTAGCCGAAGTACCCCTCGTTGACTGGGTTAAAAAACAGCCTACAGAAAATGGACTGTGATTGATGAAAGTGTGATAGGTTATGGAAAAGAGGGGGTTGTAAAGAGATAGGTTTTGATACTCAAATATTTCCCCCTAAGAAAAATATGTTGAAAGTAAAGATAATTTTCGCGAAAATATATTTTTTATATCACTTAGTTTCCATTCGTAGCCAAGAGTGACCAACAAAATGATGTTTCCTTACAAAGAGAAAATGTTATATATATATAATAATGTAAATATAAAATAAATAAATGATACCATAGTCAATAAAAGTTACTTTTAAGTAAGAAAAGTTCATTGCTTTTTATTTTTAAGTAGTTTGCAAAAAAAAAAAAAACGAAAAATTTAATCACGAACCGGTTAAAAAAATCAAAATGGCAGTTGCTTTGAAATGGAGAGCCCAGCTTTCAATTTGAAGGAGGGGTACCTGAGCATTCTGTGTTAACAATTTAAGAGAGTTCTGCCAACGTAAGGAATATTTATAAACATATTTTAACGTTTTTCATTATGTTGTGCTTGGGAAATATTCGATTATGGCATGTGTAGTTTATATAAAAATTCAGTTAAGCAGTTATCGCCTCAAATTTCCGTTTAATTTCGGTTCGCTGAAATTATTTCAAGTAAAGATCATAAAAAAAACTATTTCAAAACAAAAAAAATCATACACTGAACTTTTATTGACTATGGTAACATTTATTTCTTCTATATTTATTTATTGGGGTAATCGTTTGTGGGCTTTTCTGCTAAACACTCGTACTTAATAATATCGACGAAATATCGAAAAACAAAGAAACAAAAACAGTTTTGAAAAATAATTAAGCTTTACTTAGTTTAGTAAAATAATCCGAAACATCAAAATGGGATATTAAAAAAGTAAACACGTAATTACTTTAGTTTTTAAAACAAAGAATCGATATAAATATAAATAAGAAGAAAATGGCGCCCTTTTCAAGCAGAATACATTTGTTTCAGTTTTACAGTATTGAATGGTGTAGTATTGCGCCGTGGGATTCAGGTTTTCACTATTGTAATGTAAAGACCACGCAGAAAGGGCTGTAAGCAACTGAAGTCTTTCTAGTACACTGACAAAAATGCTTAAACATATATATAAATAAAAATAAAAAGTTTATGTAAATGTTTTTATAAAGACACGTGAGAAGGATGTTTTCCTTCTTTTGACACGATAACAAGTAACGTTCTATTTTTTTATTTATTTATTTATCTATTTTCGAAAGAGAGTCACGTGCAAGTGGAGACGGGAAAAAACAGAGTTATGCAAAATTAGTGTCGAGAATTTTCTAAAGTTCCGACTTTTTATTTTACTTTCACTTTAATAAGAACGTAAATTTATGAGGTGAATTTATTCGACACAATATGATTCAACTCAAAAAGTTAAATAAAAGCTAACGTGAATTAAGATTACAGTTTAGGTGTAATTGTGGACTCTCACCCCTTTTAAAAAAAACCTTGTTAAACTTTTTGACATAATTACATTCTATGGAGGTCAAGCGCGAACGAACACCCAATAATTTTATTATACCATATTTCTTCAAGCTGAAACATAATTATCAAAATATACTTACGCAAATAGATATAAAAATTTTATGCGATATTTCCATGGAGTACAGGCGCGAACGCAGGCCTCACAATTTTATTATACTATCCTTATTTACGTTTAAACATACTTATCAAAGTATTCTTATGTACATCTATATAAAAAAAAACTTGTAAACGTTTCCTTTTCATTTTTTTATTGCCATACTTTGGGGGCCAGGCGTGAATGCATACCCCAGAATTTTTATGAAACACCTTTCTGCCAGATCAAAGATACCCATTCCTGATCCTGGATAAATCTTCTATCATTATATGCAATCAGTTTTTTTTTAAATAGTCAAACATATACGAGCCTATTCGTGACCAGGCACACACACAGACGTTCAGCTTAATATTATAGAAGATATATATATATATATATATATATATATATATATATATATATATATATATATATATACCAATTCACTCCACAAAAGTGTTATTTGGTTAACATACATAACAGTATGTTTACTATTTTTTCTAATAAACAGGATATATATATATATATATATATATATATATATAAGAAAAAATAGTAAAATACTGTTATGTACGTTTACCAAATAACACTTTTTTGGAGTGACTTGAATTAGAACTTGTAACGAGCAGGTTTCCAGTCCGTTCGTTAAACCGCTTAGCCACCTTATAACCTCTAGTAAAGATTAAGGTAGGATTATTAGAGGTAAAATTTCCTGATGTCGATTTTGTTCAAGCATACGACATATCCAGTGGCTAAACAAAACTTTTTTTTACAAAATCATTTTAAATTTTAATGGAAAATAATATAAATATAATGAGATTATCTTTATTAAAAATCAAGGATTTCTATATATTCTGTAATTTTTTATTGAATCTCTTCGAAGAAGATTATTTCTTCTGAGATTTGTACTCAGTTCATATTTTATTGATCAAATGTTAAGACGGAAAACTTGTCTGAGAATGGCAAGTTCATATTTATGAGTTAGAGTACATTAGCCTTTAATGTCAAAGTTTCTATCGCTCTTAACAATTTTCATTATTTCCTTTCTTTAAAGAAAAAACAAACAAACAAACATAATGTCTGAAATAACAGAAAATAAAAAAAGGTAAATATTTGGTTGGAAAGATAATTAACTTTCTTTAGAAATAAGAATATTTTTTCATGACTTATCTCCACTTTTCCATTGTTTCCTAATGATACATTTGCATCGATACTGTAGGTAAATATTGCCCGGGAATCCAAAACTATGACCATTGTTACTAGTGTTTCCGCCCTGCATTGACTGATGCATCGACATTAAATATAATATCTATTTATTCATAGGAGAAAAGAAAATAATAAGATAATAATAAAAGTGAAAATATATTTCATTCCCCATTGTGCATTAAGATAGGTTCATAAAAATACTCTATCTCTCTCTCCATATATATATATATATATATATATATATATATATATATATATAACAATACTAATATATATATATACATGACAATAATCTCTCTCTCTCTCTCTCTCTATATATATATATATATATATATACACATACATACACATATATATATATACATATATATATATTTGTACGTGTGTGAGAAAGTATTGGAGAACGCGCGTGTGTGTCTATCCATATATTCATATATTATCGAACACCACTAAAATGACATGGGGAATACTTGTAATGGAATTAACGAAAATGGTGCGTAAATACGACGTATCAGGATTTTTTAAAAATGTAATCAAATCTCATAATTAAACATAATAAAATGTATTATTTATTTTATGATGCATTTTTGTGTTACATCAACAATAAGGAATTTGTCATTAATAATTAATATAAATTTTATTTGACTTATTAGATATAAATAAAGGGCATCAGAATATATGATAGTTATCCTGGATAAGTTGTTACGTGCACTTTGGAAATCCAGATCAAATTAAAGTAACCCAAACTAAATATGTTTCCACTTGCTCGGAAAGAGATACTATTTGCAACCAGGTATACGGCGGATTATGTGAAAGCCAAGCAGCGGGATGTCTGTCTACATTGCAATAGAAATTCTGCATATTTGTACAGTCATGAAAGCAAAAACTAGGAGGAAATAACAAGGTTGATATATATATATATATATATATATATATATATATATGTTATATTATATATATTATATAGATATTATATATATTATATATATATATATAGTCACACTAATGAGAAGTGATACAACGAAACAGTGCTGTAAGTAGATGATTTCATGCATAGATATAAATATATATGTATACATAAATATATATATCTATGCACACACACACACACATATGTGTATATATGAAATTTTAATGTAATGTATATATATATACATATATATATATATATATATATATATATATATATATATATAAATATATTAGCTGTACCCTACCACACGTTGCTGTGGCTTGATTTGGTGTAATAGAAAATTCCCATATTAAGAATGAATGCGACAATTCTCCGAATGTTAAGAACTGCTTTAGGAATAAACACCTCAAACCTACCCATGTTAAAAATTGTGAGGGTGGACCTAATGTGAAAAGTTACCTGTTTTTTTATATAAAATGGTAGTTGAAAGCACAGCATAGTCACCAAACACTATCCCCTCTCCACGGTAAGAATGGCTAAAAAAATAACGGTTTTCTCGGTAGAAACTTATCTGTATTCTACCTAACAATTTATTTAATGAAGAAAAAACATTCATAATTTCTCATAAAAACAACTTCTATTAAAAAACGTGTAGTTTCAATTTTGTTAAATGTTTTCTGATAAAAAAGAAAAAAAAACATTAACCTAACAATTTAGGTAAAAAGCAAAACCGCCAACTATCGACTGACGTATACTTTCACATTTTTGTATAATTTCACGATATCTTATTTTTTTTAATAGTAAATTGTTAGTTGAAAGCACAAAATAGTTACAAAGCACGCCCCCCCCTCCACTGAAAAAAAAGGTATTCTTTCAGCACGATACCAAAAATGCAGAAAAGACTGTACTTTCATTAAAAAATTTATAGTTTTAATAATAAAAATCAAATTTTGGGTACCTATATATTTTTTGTTACTCTGGTGAAAGAATAATGTTATTATTTTGAAAGGCATTCTTATCATGGGAAGAATGTTTTTTTTAACTAATCTGTGTTTACAACTTACATTTAAAAAAGAGAGACATCGTGAAACTTTAATTAAACCTTAAGAAACTATTTAAAAATAGCGTGATATCAAAAATGCATAAGCACGAAAATTGGGTGTAATCTTACAGGACATATTATTACCGGGTTCATACGATGGATGATGGTAACCGTACTATTTTTATAGTTCTTTTTATTATTATGTACTTGTAAGATGGAAGCACAAACTAGTTAAAATACACCCCCATCTCGTCATTAAGTATGGTTTTCCAAATAATAACCTTATATTTCCGCACGGCACCAAAACTAGATACGTACCGAAAATTTCATTTTTATTGTCAATGTTTTTCATGCTAGATGTAATAATTTCAAAACTTCATCTTGCAGTTTATTTTTTAATTTGTTAAGCATATGGTCACATGATCACATTTTCAATAAGTATGTTCCCGTCTCACGGTCGTATATAACAAAATATATTTTGTAGATTTCGGTGTGAATAAAACGAATCTTCAGACAGTTTCCGTCGCATAAAAAAGAAGTGGTGGGATCAATTTTCAATGTAAATTTAACTTAGAATGAGAACCCACGTTGTGGTCACATAAGAGAGCGGTTTTTGTGTGTTTATTGGCTGATAATCCCTGAAATGTGGGACTATGTTCCATTTCACAGCCCTAGCCTTCGTTTACGCTACGTGCGAGCATAAACGAAGCATAACGAACGGCCTTGTCAAAAAAAAAAATTACCCAATAAACACTAAAGAAAGTTGCCCATCTCTCAGCTGGGTGCTAATGTAAAGCTAAATTAACATTGAAAAGTTATCACCCACTTATCGAAAAAGTAATTTATTAATAACATGAAAAGTATTTTTGCGCGACGGAAACCGTTTGCAGAGTCATTTTTAGCACACCGAAATCTACCAACAAATATTTTTTATATACGAACGTGAGACGGATTTCCCCCACCCACCCCAAAAATTATTCTATTTACCCGGCGTTTGCCGGGTTTGTGTAGGTACGTGTGTGTAAAAAAGGGGGGGTAAAATAAAGAATAAGCGAATAATAACCCAGTTTCATCAAAAGAAACGATGTTAAACTTCCAAAAGAAATCGGAAAAAACGAAGACAGAGACAAAAAACATCAAACAAAGTGAAAAAACACGGAAATAATGTATCATACGTTTATTTATAAAGAAATTGAAAGAATCATTGTATCTGTTTTTAGTGAAAAATGTTGGGAAATAAATGGTAAATAAGCAACGTAAATGTAAGCGTGGTGCGTTTAACCCATGCTCCAATCCAGTTTTTTTTAAACCGAAGACGGTGTTCGTTCGTAACTGCCCCTTTCTGAATGGCACGAACGATGTAAATGGGTGGCGATAGATGGAGGATTTTGTTAGAGAAAGAAGAATTTACTACTTCCATTGACCCTAGCCGATTTTGGCAGTGAGCTCTTAGCAGATAAAATATAGGAATCAACGATCAGCGAGGTAGTGGAGAGATAATATGCCTATAACACATCTCAGTTATTGTTCTCCAGTTTGTGCATATTACATTTGCATAAAATGTCTTGAATTTTAATCCTATTAAAGTCAGAATCGAAGTGGAAAAATGAGATCATTATATCTCTCTCTCTCTATATATATATATATATATATATATATATATATACTTCATTTACTCACATAAAATTAATATACGAAAGTATAAATATATGAGTACACTTTAAGTATTTACTTCATAAGTGCTCAATACGTATGTAAAGCTAGTTAGTAAGTTATAAAATATATATGGCGATTAAGCTACACTGAATATTCCGCGTTTCATCCACTCTAAGATTCTTCAGACTTATGCGCATAAGGCTGAAACGTCCTAGAGTGGATGAAACGCGGAATATTCAGTGTAGCTTAATCGCCATATATATTTTATAACTTACTATATATATATATATATATACTCGGGTTTTTTTTTAGATTCAAAAGTAATGGACTAATGAATTCAACGAGGTTGTTAGATAGTGCTCAATAAAAAGAGCTGATAATACTTGTTTATTGTTATATAAACATGCTCACATCCCGCTGCTACAAATAGCCACTTGTTTCAATCAAACAACAGATATCATCAGGCAGCGACTTGACTATTCAAAAGTTCAATGAATAATGGATTTTTATTTTAGGTAGGAACTCTTTAGAAGTTGGAGTTAAAAAACTTAAAACACAGGACTCTAATTAAATAAAAAAGTAAAAAGGGAGAGGCAATTTAAATAAAGTTAAAAAATTACAATGGGGAGAGAGTGATTGAGAAGAGAAAAAAGGAATAGAGACAGAAATAGAGAAAGAAAATATAGAGAAAACAAAATAGAGAGAAAAAGAAGAGAGAAAATATATATATACATATATACACACACATATACATATATACACACACATATATATATACATATATATATATATATATACATACATATACATATATATACATATACATATATATATCATGGATATCAATTTTCTCTAGAAAATCGCCCAATATTGATTGGGCGTAAACGAATAAACAGGTATTATTTATTTATGTTATTCATAAAACAGTAATTTTCGAACACGCGTATTTAAAGGGCATACCTTGTGGCAGAGTACGCTCATAGTTCTTGAATTCGAACCTCAGATCATATGTATTATGGTTGAGTGCGTTTACCGTTACGCTAAGAATTCTAGATTATTTATGAAAAAAATGGGTTGTTTTTTAATACGATAATACAGTTAATAGTTTTCGTTAGGAAATCACGCATATATTTTAGGTCGAATATATATATATATATATATATATATATATATATATATATATATATATATATATATACAGTGTGGTCGCCAGAAAAGCGGGAAATTTGAAGGTTATTTTAGATCATGAATCAAATGCGTAAATGCTATTTTTTGATTGGTGCTGTGTGAGTGTAGTTAAAATAAATAGTTGACGACATATTTAGTAGATATTAGTATAATATTACATTTGTCTTTGAAAAACTTTTAAAATTTATTCTTTGTAAAAATAAATCGTTGTTTGACAAATTTCCCGCTTTTCTAGGGGGGGAGAGGTTTTTGTGTGCGCATGTGTGTTCTTCTGTGTGTGTACTGGTGTAAAAATCTTTTAAAAATTACCTGGATGCTATTACATAAACATGAAACAAAACATTTACGGCTTCAGCCGTGTTTTCTACACTTTGAATACATATATTATTAAAAAATACAAAGGAGATATGATTAGAAAAGAATCTAGAGGACAAACATGTATGTCTACAGCTAAATCAAAGTCACACCTATCACCACTATTTGCAGTAAACGCATAAAACGTATCAACCAATTAATTTACTTAGTGTATAAACTAACTTTCTTTAGTTATCATGAGATGACATTGATACACAGAATTGAACTGGGTTGAGAGGTTTTCCAAACACACAGCATTCTTCTAAAATTAAAAAGAGTGCGGATAAATGTTAAAGTAAAACATCCTTTATTTTATGCCACTCCGGTAGTTTTATATTATATTGATTGTATCACATAGACTAAGCAACTTGCCTATCGCATTGAGGTTTTCAAAATCAAGTAATGCTTTACATTGCAGGATATCACGTGATCCAAAAAAGAAGAATATCGACCATCCGTCAAATTAGTATATTACTCCCTCTTCAAATTCAAATGAAAAACCCTAAAATATTTTGAACGTGACAAACAATCAACCACTGCTTGTTTATTTATGCTTTGATGGAATGTTAGAACGCAAAGAAGCACACTTTTTTTTAATTACATTTTCACCCCTAACGAGGCAAATCGCCACTTTGGTGTAGGGGGCTACAATCAGGGGCAACAACTACTGGGGTACTATATAGGGATTTGGGCAGCAAGATGTCGGTTCACCTTACACTTAAACTTCTGCACGTCAGTATTGTTGGGGGAGCAGGGACCTGGAATGGAATTCCAAAGTCTAGCGGTTCTGGGGAAGAAACTATTGGAGTAGAAAGATCTTTTACATCTAGGGATCTCCACAGTGTGAGGGTGGGATTAAGCAGCCCGTTGGGTTTGTCGACGGTGCTCACGTCGTGGGGGCACAAGTGATTGCAGTTCATCAGAGCATTCACCACTAAAATACTTGTAGAACAGGCAGATGGATGATACATTTCGTCGATGGGACAGAGGCTGAAGCTTAGAGGCCAGTTCAGGGCCTATCAGGTTTGCGACTATCTTTTGAACCTTGTCAAGAAGCGAGAGACTAGTAGCAGATGCACCAACCCAAATTTGACAGCAATGCTCCATACATGGACGAATGGTGCCCTTATAGATGTAGAGGATACTTTCGGGTATTAGTAGCTGCCTAGCACGGTAGAGAGAGCCCACCTTTCTTTCAGCGGCCATGGCAATGCCTTCAATGTAATTGTCCCAACTTATGTTTCCTGTGAATATTAGGCCAAGGAGTTTGAAAGATGTACTCTCAGATAACGAGTTGTTGGCCATTGCTATAAGTGGTAGATAGGGTTTCTTGTAATTATTGAATGAAACTAGTTTAGTCTTGGCGGCATTGAACGTGACCAACCATTTTTGTCCCCACTCCACTACAGATTGAAGGTATTCCTCTAGTGTTCCTGCCATTTCTTTAGAAATGTGTTCATTCGTCTTTCTGTCGTGCCTGCCATAGACTGTAGTGTCATCAGTATACATACCCATGCCGAGGAGGTTATTTATGAATATCAGGAACAATTGAGGTCCAAGGATAGACCCCTGGGGCATCCCGCATTTATATCATATTGTTTAGATGTACGACCTTCGAGGACAACCTGGATGTTTCTCTTATCTAAGAAGGATTTAATTATGCTAAGAATTCTACCAGTGATACCGTATGATCTAATTTTCCTGAGGAGACCCTCATGCCATACCCTTTCAAAAGCCTTAGATATATCTAGAGCTACCGCTCTGCCCTCAACCGCTTTGTACAGTGAATGGTATATACGTTCAGAGATTACAGTTAGGTGTCTGCTGTGGAACCGGCTTGTCTAAATCCATATTGTTAGTCAGTCAGAAGTTTAGCATCTGTAAGGTGCTGGACTAGAGCATGGTTAATTAAGGTCTCAACTATTTGGCTAAAAGTGGGAGGAGGCTAATGGGGCGATAATTTGATGGGTCAGTCCTTTCGTCAGAAATCTTGAATACTGGTACAAGAGACGCAGTTTTCCAACAGCCCGGAAAGCAAGCTTCATTAAGGAATTTGTCATAGAGTTTGGAGAGAACTGGAGCTATTTCGGCTGTCACATTTTTAATAGCACAGCTGGGATGAGATCGCATCCACATGCTTTTGAGGTATCAAGTTTTTTCATGATGGCATGCACCTGAGCAGGGGTGATTTTCAGATCGTCTAGCGAGGCGCCTGTCCGCATAGGAAAGTCAGGTAGAGGGTGGTTGGAAGGGTCCAGTGTGGAGTTTGAGGCAAACCGACTGGCAAGCATGTTAGCCTGTTCGGTTGCTGAGCAAACAACCTCATGATTGTTTGTTAGTGGGGGAATCGTTGATTGCCCATTATTTACTACACTGTTGTAAATTTTCCAGAAGTCTCGAGCTCCTAGTTTGTGTGCTTTGATGCGTTTTTTTAGTGGTTTCCGTAAATTCTCTCTTAGCTGTCGCTATTTCTTTCTTAACGTTATTTCTAGCTTCTATATTCTTCAGTCTGTTTGAACTGGACTTATGTCGGTTAAATCTGCGGTATGCATGCTGCTTTTGAGCTATGGCAGTTGCGCAAGTCGACGTAAACTATTGGGGAGAGTGGGGCTTACTATAAAATTACCGCATGGGAACATGCGCTTCGATTGCAGTTTTGAACCAGTCAGTGGTCTCGTTTGTACACTGTTCAGCAGGGAGATAAAAATATTTCCCCATGGGGCATCTCTCATTAGTTCCCTGATGACTTCCCAGTCAGCCTTTTTATTATATCTCGTTGTTTTGAGCACTGGCTCTTCAGTTTTCACTCTAGAGTTTAGGGCGATTTCAACCATTATCACTGCATGATCAGCGTTCCCGAGTGGGCTGTGGGCCTTCGTTATGTAATCATTAAGAACTGTGGTCAAAAACAGATCTAGAAGTGATGCGTGTGGTTCTTCCTGGTAAGGGAGACGCGTGGAAACGTAACAATTTGTGATAGGGAGTGAGATATAGTGAAGCTATGAGGTGTGCTGCCCGCTGCATCTGTGTAAGTAGAGAATCCAAGCAAGTTTTTGTGGTGGATATTAAAGTCACCTAATACATGTACTTTTGCGCTAGTGTCGAGGGAGAGTGCCGTGTCTATAAAACTAAGGATAAAGTAAAGAGAATATTTTTGAGTTGATGTCTCTCAACAACTTAACGACAGTTATGACAAAGCATAAATAACGTGGGTTGGCAATCTCCACCAAGCTGAAGATGCGATTAATGATAATTGTGTTTTTATATTTCGTTTTTAATATTTCATATTTATAATTATCATATCATATTTAGGTTAATAGCATTCATGATCTTCTGAGGAGATCGCCATTTAAGTACATTTAATCACTTGGATATATTTTATGTAACGTTTTTCTGCAAACCTACGTATGTTCTCGGAATTATCCTTTCATAAGTTTCGCATCAAAATAGGGTGCCTTTATTTTATAAGTTAAATGTTGTAGTCAACGACGCTACTATATTTGAATAAATAAAAACATAGATATTTACATTAAAGAAAACCTGAACGGCCTCGATATCTTTTATTATTTAACTTATATTAAATTAAGTACTTATGTGTTCATATTAACGTCGAATTACTCTCTAGTATCGTGTTATCAATATGTATTTATCCAGTTATTCCGATGGTATATTTCATGTGATAAAAGGTGAGGGTTGAATTATTATTATAAAATAATTCATAATATTAATAGATGTTTTGATTGCCATTTCTAATGCTAAAAGATATCTTAATATGAAATATGTTATGAGGTTAAATGGTAATAAAACAAAGGAACACAAGACTTTTAGAAACAAACATGTATTCACATATATTACAGGCAAAGCGAGTTTAGCAATACCATTCCTCAACATAGGGCGTTTACACAAGCTGTCAGTATCTCATCCTTTTAGGGTTTACCATCAGTAGCTCGGTAAACTTTCTTTTACGGAACGACCGCCGCACTTCAGGTGTTGATTAAAGAGGTTGAAGATCAAAAGTGTAGAAGACAGTATCTATCGGCTCATCTTCCAATGGTGCACTTTTTGGTCGCTGGCTTCAATTGATCGACATCTTCTTAGTTGATTCTGATGACGTGTGTTGGTATATGTTGGTCCTTGGATGATATATAACATGTCACCGACTCTCTCAGTAATGGTACTCACCGCCCAGAATGATGTGTTGTTTCATAACTTTTGAAAAACACTCGTTCACCTGATATGAAACGTTTACTGGGTACACAAGTGGTCACTAGTGGCCTTGGCTGTTTGGGCAAATGCTTGTAAAATACGGATCTCACTTTCCGCACAAACATCGTTTCTGCAGGTGAGACTACTGTTGGTGTGTTCGGGTTGGGTGTAATCCTATACACCTTATAAATTGTTGCAGCGCTCCATCTGTTGGGATCCCTTGAGCCTTCTCCAGTGCTCGTTTAAGAGTGTCCACAAAGCGTTCCGCTTGCCCATCCGATCTTGCATGGCATAGGGGATTGATGATATGATTAACTTGGGACGTATACTAAAAACTTTTGAACTCAGCAGACGTAAACTGAGTTCAATTCCCACTTACGATGAAATAGACTACACTGAAATGTTCCATTTGTCGGACTTCTGCACCTCAATACCTAAGGCCACTTGGTGAAACTATCGACTACGATTAAGTAATAATTGCCCGCAAAATCAATGTGCATCCTAGACCATGGCTGGTCAGTCTTCGGCCAATGTTTAAACGTAGAAGGTGGTGATTTAGCCGCAAGGCCACATCCAGTGCACGAGTCTATCCTCTCATTGATGTCCTTGTCCATAGTAGGGCAGTAGACATAGCTCCTCATCAAACTGTTCATACGATTTTTCCTAGGATGTTCTGTGTGAAAATCCCGTAGAGTTCCCTTTTGGAGACATTTAGGAATAACAACTCTTTCGTCAAATAGTAAAACCTCATCGCAAAGCGAAAATACTTCTGTAACATTGCCCTTTATCGCGATCGTATTTTTTATGTCAGAGATGAAGTTATCCTTGTCTGCTTCCCTTTTAATCTCCAGGAGAGACACCGGAAAATTTCTGATTGTGTAGCCCATAATCGTTTTTATTTCCCCGTCCATCCGAAGAGTTGCAATGATGGAATCTTCAAACGGATCCATTTTGAATGGTATCGGCCTAGATAGGCTATACGCATGGCAAAATTGTTTCGAATAAAATTACTCCAGGGTGAAATCATGATTCAGTAATAATGTACGCTTTCTGAAAAGTCTATTAGCCGTATATGTCGGTAAGCTGTTTTTAGAACCAAAAAAATCGTGAGCAACGGTTTATGATCCGTCTGCAATGTAAAGTTTCTGCCGTCTAAATACTTATGAAACTTTGTCACAGCGAATATACTACTCAAGGCTTCTTTTTCAATTGGAGAGTACTGTCTTTCGGCCATTAGTAGCGTTCTAGATGCATGGACGATCGGTTTCCTGGTACCATCAGGCATTATATGAAGTATGCAAGCTCCAACACAAAATAAGCTTGCGTCACACACTAATATAATTCTCAACCTTGGATCATAGTGTGTCAAAAAACATCTGCAGTTAACGCCTCTTCGATCTTCTCAAACACCTTCTGATATTCTGGCGTCCAGTTCCAGGCTTTCTCTTTCTTCAGCAGTTCATTTAGAGGGGCGGGACCATCACGCATATTGTTGATGAAGACTTAGTAGAAATTAGCCAGCCCCAGAAAACTTTTTAGTGTTTGCACGTTATTGGGAGCCGAAATGTTCTTTATTGCTTACGCCCTCTCAGGATCGAGGTGTCTACGATCTTCATCAATAATGTGACCTAAGCAACGTATATCCTTCATCAGAAAGTCACACTTTGCTTCTTTTACTTTCAAATCGAAATCTTGAATTCTTTCAAAAACTTCATGTATGTGTGTTCGGTGCTCATCTGTGAACTTGCTGGCTATGAAAATATCATCCAAGTAAGCGCAAGCGAAATCGAGGCAACCCAGCATGGTGTCCATGATCTGCTGGAAAATCGCAGGTGCGACCTTGAAAACTTACCTTTCAAACCTGTAGAGTCCCCTGTGCCCATTTATACAGAGGAGTTTTGAACATGTTGCCTCGACGGGCATCTTCAAATATGCGTCGCTCAAATCCACATTAGAAAATACTTTACCACCGATTAATTTGTTGAATATATCCTCTGGTGTGGGGAGTTAATAGTACTAATCTTTGGGGCTTGCGTTCATACCCGTAGAGAAATCCGCACATGCAAGAATCTGGTTTGTTTTCTTGGTCACATATGAGGTAGGCGCTGCCCAATCACTGCTGCTTACTTTCGATAGTATTCTGGCCTCTTCTAGCCGATCCCATTTCTTGTTGATGTTCTCTGTATCTGCAAATAAAACGTTTCGTTTCTTCTTGAAAACGGGCAGAGTGTTTTCTTTTAGTTCGAATCGTGCTATAGCCTTTGTACATTTTCCTAATCCTGGTGAGAATACTTCAGTAAATTCTCTTTTAACTCCTCCTTCAGTTGTTGCGCTTCCATAGACGACTCTTTTACCCCATGACAGAATGTATTTATATGTTGGTCCCACAATTGGTATCGCTCCATCCAATCAGAACCGAAGATGTTTTCGGATGTCCTATGTACATACGCTTTCACTTTTTTAGTAACACCATTTAAGGTCACCGGGAGATTAAGCTCTCCCTCAAATTCAACTTTATCGCCTGTCACAGCTCGAGCTTATTTGTTCGTCTTCCGCATGGTTGGGTTCCTTAGCCTTTTCCACGTCTTAAGGTTAATAATGGGCAGGCTTGATCCGGAATCTAATTGTAGATGCACAGTTTTATTTGCGATGTTAACGTTGACATATTTGCGACGATTCTTATCCGAATCCAAGTCGAATCTACTCTATCGAACGCTGCTCTTGACCTTGTTCTTTCTTCAATGGATCACATTGCAGGATTTATCTTTGTAAAAACATTGACTCGACCAATGTTTCCCGCCGCAGCTATAGGACGGGCTTGTATAGGACCCGGGTCTCGTGACTGGGTGGTACTTATTAGGTGTAGCCTGAGTTTTCTTACTTTCAGCGTTGATTTTTCGGAATGAGTATTTTTCCGGTCTGAAAGACGTCCTTCTAATGACTCCTCCACGTGTCTCGAGTCCCTCTAACGCAGACTACCCATTGACAATCCTCGGCCAACTTCTGGAGGATGAGACCCTGTTTGCTCTGAAGTCTAGAGAGAACACGTTGTCTATTCTCAGCGTTTTTTGGATGAGACTGGATCCTGCGCAAAAATTAAACATTTGAAGTCATCTGCCGATAAGTCAGATAGACGGAAAATAGTGTTTATTTACCACGGACGCGAATGTCAGGTAATCGTCGTCGTCACTTTTTTGCAGGTTAAAGCACTTCCATCTTCTATGAAAGAGCGTATAATTTGGGCTGAACAGTTCGGATAAAAGTTTGGCCGCTTCAGAAAAATCCAATTCACTCGGAGAGAATATAATCCACAACTCGCTATGTTATGTGGTCCCTTATTTCCTCCAAAGTAGGCGAACTTTCTTAGCGTTGCTCCACTCTTGACAATCAACGGTGAATAGGTTCTCATATCTCCAATAGAAAGCGTGAACCGTCCCTTCCAACTCCGGTTGGTAATTGAACGTTTCTTTAGTGTTCCATATTGTACTTTGGGAAAAAAGCAAAACTGTCGTTCCTGTGTTCTGTTCTATCGAATATTTAAAAAAAAATAGCTATTCTTGTCTCTGTTGTTGAAGTAGCATTCTCTCCTCCAACGCTTGTTACCTCTCTTGAAATTGTAACTGCAGCTGTTTATCACGTTCTTTAAAATTTTCCTCCGCCTTCTGCTGCTGGCCCATCTGTGATTGCTTAGCTGTATTAATATTGCTTTAACTTCCTTAATCATGTAATGACTTTTCCAAGGGCGTAATAAAAAAAAATCCGTTTTTGACTGCAGAAGAGAGATAAAATAAGGAGAAAAAAAGAAAATGGCTCTTCCTTTAGTGTGTGCGTATGAGGAGGGAACAATGTGTCCGTTGCTTCTTAGTAAAAAGATAACCCTATATAACGGTAAATAATCTTTTTTTACTTGCGAAACAAAACAAAAAAATATATATACTGTGATACACTACTGTTGCAAAAGAATAAAAAATAATTGTGGAATTGTTTGAAAGTTGAATAAAATGTCTAGTTTTTATTGTGTTTATGTGGGTGAGGGGAGGATTTGTCCTTATGCGGAAGAAAAAGAATTTTATCTTTAGGACCGTCACCTAAAAATAGAATATTTCAGAAAATTCCACTCAATAAAAAAAAGTATTTCAAGTCAAAGTAAAAAAAAAGAAAACATTTCTCTCTCGTAAAAATATTGCATAAAGTTAGCAGCAAAAATAGAAAGGCAAGAATCTTCTCACTTCATTAAAGAAATGTCCAAATTTGCATAAGAATAAACAGCCGACAAGTTACAATAGAATTTGTCTCGCGGTTAAATTGGGCCAACATTGTTCAATTTTTTTCTTTCACTAAACAACCAAATTAACTTTTATGGCCTTAACCAAAATGCGTTTAGCACAGTTCTCTTCAATTTAAATATAAAGACAAAAAGATTAACTTAACAATTTATGCGATAACTTTTCCATATGTTCTTTTTTTTTTGTTAGAACGTAATTGCCGAATTCTTAACTTGTAAATCGGAAGTTCTTTTTTAGTAAAATTCATTCCATTCTTTTTTGTTTTCTGGAGTTAATTCGTGTGAAAGTCGCATCCGACGTCACCAGTTGTTATGGGATTAAATGGCAATAAACAGAATGAACACATGACTTTTAGGGGAAAACATATATACACATATATAAAAGGCAAAGCGAGTTCAGCTATACCATTCCTTGACGGTAGAGCGTTTGCACCCGACCTCAATGGCCGCGTGCCATCTCTGACTACAGAGACCGGTACTCAATACCTGAACTGACGTCACCAGAGAAAGCGACGTCATGAGATAGTCCGTTAATCTCATGGAGGGGTGTCTCCAACAAAATACTATAGTCATGAAAATAGTTGCTTTTTTAAAGTAATGATTATGTGATTTACTTTAGAAAGGATCCAATGTTCCACATTTTGTAATTAACTCCGTATACAATTGGAATTACCTATACTTTCTAGCCGGTTATGATCAACAGAACGAAAGTGTGGTCCTATTGTGGATAAAATAAATGAATATCTTTTAATTTCTGTGCAGATTCCCGAGATCAGTACTTGGTTTTGAAAAATAGTTAAATTTAATTTTAAAAAGGAAGCAAAAAATAAGTGGATAGTCCCTAATTCGCGGAGTTTCAAAGAAATACTTTTCTTCTCATCAGAGGGTAGGACTTAGCAAAATGCGGAATTGGATTTTGCTTGCAAAAGTATTTGCTGAAACTACAAGTAGGTAATAGATCTTACTTGGTAACAAATATTTAATGAGAGAGAATATGGTGAAGAAAAAGTTGATTTCAGGTGACTGAAAAGTCTGGCACCTTTTCAACATTATCTTGTCTGGGTCAGTTTGACATTGGCTTCACTATTCTAATATTAATTCAATCTCCATTCAATATTTTTCTCTTTTTATTCTTCTTTACTCATTCTCTCAATATTAGCCCAGCCTTGACAGTCGATTTAAATTCTTTTTCTACGCCACATATTTTTCTTTGCCTCCATTTGTGAATTATTCCTCGGATTTCTGCCTTTTGGATTACTTTGGACCATCTTCCAATGCTGCGATTCGTTGCCTTTTACCTGTGGAAATGGAAACTTTCCAACTTTTTTGGATTTTGATTTTTGGATTTTACCGTTAGTGGATATTTCACCCTTCACCAGACTATCCATTCACGTGAAATCAACTTTTTCTTCACCATATTCCCTCTCCTACAATATTTGTTACCAAGTAAGACCTATGAATCACTTGTAGTTTAATCAAATACTTTGCAAGCAAAATCCGATCCCGCATTTTGCTAAATCCTACGTTCTGATGAGAATTAAACTATTTCTTCGAAACTCCTGGGATTTTCAAAGTGTTTTTTATAATGTTTTATTAACAAAATGTTCTTATTATAAGCTCTATTTCCTATTTGGTTTCAACGAGCTTTTACATCTGGTTGAGATTACTTTATAAATATTAAGTATTCAATATTCATAACATACTTTAGTTTTGCATCTTGGATTATTTTGGTAAACTTAAATTATAATAATATATATATATATATATATATATTATATATATATATATATATATACCTATATATAATTTTTAATTTTTTTAATATTTAATTTTTAATTTTTCATTTTTAATATCAGTTCAGTTTCTCTTAATTGGCGTAGCATGTCTTCTGAAATCGGTTTTATTTTATTAGCAATTTAAAGTTATTTTTGAGTGGAATGTGAAGCTCATGTTCTATAATTATAAAAAATATTAAATGCATAAAATTATGTGTTTATTAATAAACAGACCCACATGGGCTATATAATAATTGTTTTACCGGACTCATTATATGAACAAAGAAAATTTCTCCAGGAAAATGCATACTTCGGGCTATTACAATATGATGTGGATTACTCAAAATACATATGTGAATTTTTGTATCCTTGTCATAACTTCCCTTACTCTATGATATTTAAATACTAAAAATAAAGTTTCATTGCGATTTTCCATGCCTCAGTGACGTTAGCAAATAAGGTGTGAACCATTCTTATTATATGCTAATATTTTCGCCCCTGAAGAGACGGTATAATCGACATCGTATAGGATAAGGAGTTATAATATTAAAAATGTATTATTTGTCTTACATAGAATAATAAAAATCTTTTGATTTGAGATTTAACCATTTCACGTCATATTTTTTTAAATTTATTGAATGACTAAAATTTGATATATGTGTGTGTGTGTGTGTGTGTATGTAGGTGTGTGTATATTATGTATATGTATATATATATATATATATATATATATATATATATATATATATATATTCGATTTCGCCCAATTTGATTTGCTAGATTCGGCTAGATTAATATATATATTCTGATAATTAACCTTACTAATACTTATTCTATATCGCTGTTACCTTTGCTGCAATTATTAGAATAGGCCCTTTTGAGAAAGATTATGCTAGCCAAGCGTGTTACTTGTGCAATTAGTGTGATAGTAATGTGCGTTGATAATAATTGAAAATATCTATCATTTAATAACTATTTTAAGAAATAGTTGAAGTTTGAATTCAAGCAATAAAAGAACACTATAAAAGCTTTTTTTGATCGTGAACGGGAAATACTTGTCGACTTATATATATATATATATATATATATATATATATATATATATGTATATATATATATATAAATAATGTCATGCATATTATGTATGTATACACATATTATGTATGCATATAAATATTATGTATGTATGTATATATACATATATATATCGTTTTTCATATTGACATCTTGACACACACACATATATACATACGTATGTGTGTATTTGTATGTCTAGATTGCAATATGAATAACGATCATGTAAATTATCTCAATTCCTACGTGCACATATACACAACTGTTATATTTAAAATTATACTTGGGTATAAATTAATTTCTCAAGTCGCGTCGAAATAAATAACATAAGCCTGGACGTGCTAATATGAAACCAGAATAAAATGATATTAATCATTTAGGAATTCTCCTACACATGTATATAGAAAAGCGTAAATGACCGATGAAATATCGGTTTTCTTTCAAGCTTGCGCAGGTAGAATCCAAACTTCTTTTCGTGCGAAAATTGATATATATATATGCGTGTTGCATTAGTCCATCTTTCAGCTAAAATTATCTAATGTACCTGCCGATGTAAGATGAGATTTACCTACTAAGATGGATGTGCGTGCTCGATTACACGTGCCTTTATAATCAACTAGAAATGTATATAACAAGAGTCCTTCTGATACTTTATACCGGGCAAGTATATTTTCTTAAAATAATGTGAGAAGCTGGTTGCATGAGTACCAGCTACGTTACTCTGTATGCTTGACATATTAAGCAGATTACTCGTATGAGGTAGATCCCGCCAGGTTTTTCTTCTTTTTCTTAAGCGGTGACTTGATGACTAGTCTTCTGGGGCGTATATACGAGAATATTTAAACTCGCCAGTTCAGGCATTTTTTTTAGAATCAGAGTGCATTAGCTGCGGTGAGGTGGACGTTCTATCCGCAATTTCACCCTTCATGCTATAGCTTTCCGCAGTGTAAGACTGATTAGTAATACTAAAGCGTAAGGAAGCGCCTTAAAAACAGCTTCTCTGAATCTCTTGGTCTAGTTCTAAGGGAAATGTTTTTATAATTATGAAAAAAAAAAAAACACCGGCGGAACTCTTAGAAATCTAGTTATGTCATTTTTATTTCATTTTTATTTTTACTTTCTTGTTATCTGATCGATGAATCAATGCAGTCGTAATAGCAGCAAATGCAGCTGTCAGCGACTCTCAGCAGATTAAGCAACGGCAATCGAATTCGTCCATGACATTTCAAGTTTAGAGAAGCGCTTCACAACAACGATCCCTCGCGGGAAGACGGCAACAACCACCATCTGTCAGCTTCAATAATTTCTCACTGCTTACAAATTAGATCTGAGAGTTGTCCTCGCAACGAAGCAGAAAGAAATCGCAAGTTAATATGGGAAATATTTCCTCTTATATTTAGCAAAACCGGTTGTATTCATTTATCTATCTATCTATCTATTGCTATCACTTCATGTCTCTCTTTCTCTCTCTACATATATGCGTGTATATATGCACACTCATACACGCGCATATATATATGCATGTATATACATATTATACACACATTATTAGCTACAGATATGCATACAGTGAACTCTCAATTAAAAGAGACGCACATAATCAGATTGTTACGTTGTGTGTGTATATGGACATTCTCCAAAACGACGTACATGTTAAATAGTGACGTTTATATTTTATCTGTATATTCATGTACGTGTTTATGCGCGTATGTATATACGTTGTATAGTTTAGTTTATCGTGTAGTGTGTATATTTTTATATTCATGCAACAGTTATAAGAGAAAACGATTGGTGTGAACGAATCGAAACAGTTGTAGACAGACAGTTCTTTTTAACAGTTGTAAATAACTTAACACATACCTGTATTATAGACCTGGATTATATTTTCATGATCCCGGCCGGAATCTTCAGAGATTACAACGTTGTCATATCTTGGCTGCCTGAGAAAATACCGGTTTTTGCTTCCTGGAGAGTCGTCCGTTCTCTCTGATGTTCAGCCCACGACTGACGTATCTACCCAAATATACATAGCATCACGTGTCTAAGTCCCCCAACCGATGACGTAACATAAATCTGATCATTTGTTTATCCAAACCAAAAATTATGTGTCCCTGTACTTTCCAAAATCACACTTTTGTAGTTGTTTATTATTTCAGTTGCCAATCACTTTTTCCCATTCGAATTGTTTATTTTTATAATCATGATAATCGATCAAGCAACCCGCCGTCGCTCAAATAAATAATAATAAATATGTTTTGACACTTGGCTCTGTCTGTCACAGTTAGCACAGATACTCCGCTATGATCACAGAAAAAAGCTTACAACATTACATTATATTATATATATATACATATATATATATATATATATATATATATATATATATATATATATATATATAAAGTATATGAGCTTTCCGTGTCACTCATTTTTTTTTTGGTCTAATGAGGTGGACCTCTCTAAATTGAGATTTCACTAAAAAAAATGTATGCATTTTGTAACCAATAATGCTTGCATCATAAACATACTATATATTTGACATGTTTACTATTTGGCAATCTATAGTAACCACACAGTTCTCAGTGAACATACATCTACAAAACCAAACTGTACAACCGTTATATATGTATATATAAATATTAGTTTAGCCATATATATATGCATATATATATATATATATATATATATATATATATATATATATATACGAGAAAACAGTTAATAAAACATGTTAAATAACACTTTCAAATGAGTTAAAAACATATTTAATCTGAAAAGGAAACAATAGATAAGTGGATAGTCCTTAATCCGCGGAGTTTCGAAGAAATACTTTCCTTCTCATCAGAGGGTAGGCATTAGCAAAATGCTGGATCGGATTTTGCATGCAAAAGTATTTGATGAAACAACAAGTAAGTCAAAGTTCTTACTTGATAACAAAAAAGTGAAGCAGAGGGAATATGGCGAAGAGAAAAGTTAGTACACATTAATGGATAGTTTGGTGGAAGATAAATAATCCAGTGACGGTAAAATCCAAATATATAATTTCAAGCAAGTTAATTGAATTTCCATTTGCACTAGTAAAAGCTTAATGTGTGTATGTGTGTGTGAGTGTGTGTGTGTGTGTGTGTGTGTATGTTTGTGTGTCTGGTCAAAAGTAGGCTCCTATATGGTTGATTATTTAAAAAAAAACGGATTACATATAATGATAGAAGATGTATCGAGACACAAGAACGGATATGTTTGCTCCTGCAGAACGGTGGTTCATTAACATTGTGGGGTCTGCGTTCGCGCCTGGTCCACAAAGTATGGAAATAAAAAATTAAAAAATTAAAAAAAAAACGTTTACAAATCTTTTTGATATAGATGTACATAAGAATACTTTGATAAGTATATTTTAATATAAATAGGGATGGTATAATTAAAATTGTAGGATCTGCGTTCGCGCCTGGCCTTTACAATATGGAAATAGGCACAAACATTAATAAAGACTTTTCATATCTATCTGCGTAAGTATACTTTTATAATTATCTTTCAGTTTGAAGAAATATGGTATACTAAAATTATGGGGTGTTCGTTCGCGCCTGACCTCCATAGAATGGAATGTGTCACAAAGTTTAACAATGTTTTAAATATAGATCCGCAGAATATTGTGATAAGTGTTTCAGTGTGAACAGGTATGGTATAATACATTATGGGGTTTATCTATTTTATTTTTAATTTCATCATATTTTGCTTTGATGTTGATACCCCCGAATTACAACCCTTCCTTTTCATAACCTATCATACTTAAATAAATAAGAGTCCATTTTCTGTAGGCTGTCTTTGAATCCAGTCAACGACGGGTATTTTTGCTGGTATATATATATATATATATATATATATATATATATATATATATATATATATATATATATATATATATACTCGGCAACAGTAATTCCTCCAAACTATTATTTCGCCCGAACATATAAAAGAATATTAGAACATTATTTTTCATGATAAATTTACTCATGCATTCATTATCCGAAGGTTTCATATGTCTATTGAGAATATGTACGGCGTGTAATTCTTAGAAATAAACCTTTGTCATTGACGTGACTTAGAAGCATAGATGCGTCATTGAATTTCTCCATGCGTGAACAAATGAACTCCGAATATTCAGTGTGCCCTTGTAGATATATAATTTTTATATCTCTATGTAAGTTTCCATACAAATGAAAATGTTAATATATTTACATGTATGGTAACCACTTTAAAGCTAATTAACAGATCATTCTAAAATTGTTAACACACCCTCGCAATGGGTAATGGTTGTTTGTTGTGCTAAACTTAGTTCATCGTAGTTTCGTAAGGATGTAATGCCGTGCTGTTAAGACCTTTTAAAATTTGTGAAATTTAACAATAAATATTACACATGAAATAAAGAGAGGATTCCTGAATATCGCTTTCGTTTAATAATTTAACACGTGTTAGTGCAAATACATTGTAAAAAATCCAATATTTAAAATTTCCAAAATATAATCAAAATACAAAAGGAACAAATATATTAAAATATATGTGAATTTCGATTATTTTCCAGTACCAAAAACCTCAAATCTTTTAGAATTTTTGAAGCTAAGAAACTTAATTGATTTTAAGCAAAATTTGAATAAGATTTCTTTATTTAAGATCGGTGATATTACACTGTGATGCGAATCTTTATAAGGAGATATAGGAATCGTAGAAACTGTTTTTCTAAGAGGAATACTTTTACATTTTTGTGACGGGTATTGTTGCATTTACCACAATTTCATAGATTTCTGATACGTACAAGAAACTGTTTAGTCTATACAACGGCAAACAATTTACGAAAATCTATACGACTCACACGTTATGTTAAAACTTATCGGCGAAAATATTTGGTGATATATTTGCACACCGTTTGTTGCTAGTATATTAGTTTTTGTTATTGCGTAAAGTTTCAAAATCAAACAGGATTTCTTCTTAAAAATATGCACACTCTTTACTTAGTTGATAATCGTGTCTGTGTAGGTAATATGCTAATGAAATCAAACCGTCAGATATGCTTCTAATGTGGGAAAATAAACATTTGAAATGGGAAAATAAACATCGTATATATTTCAAACAACTATCTTACACAATTGCGATCTCTTGCCTAAAGGTTCTTTTCTTGCAAATTATCCCACTATGCACCGGTATATGTTAATATTAGTGTTAGCACAGTAAATCGGAATTTAGAATCGGTAAAATCGTATTTTCTGAGTATCGGAATTTGTGTCGGATGCGGGAAATAGTTTTCTTATTTTCCGATGACAAAACTATTACGGTTTTTAATTTGACTTTTGCATGACAGTACAGAAAGTAACAACTATTTATGCAAGTGTAACTATCAGTGAAACCAAACTGTACAGGTCTCTACTACCACAAGTGTATTCTTACATTACCGCACGTCTATGTGCATATTGTACATAATTGTCACCAATTATATAATCTCATTGCAATTATAATTTTAATAGTAGTAATAATCTGATTGTAAAAATAATTGTGATAATCTGCACCGCATGAAAATAAAAAAAAAATTAAAAAAACACTATAGCAAAAATATTTAATGATGTAAAAAAAAACTCGGAACTAGAATTAATAATCCTACCAGAATCAGAAATTTAGAACGTATTCGTAACTGTATCGGAAGTTGAAAATTATTGGAATCGTCACATCATTAGTCATTATGAATGAAAAGACGTCAGAAAGCTTTCTTACAAACAACCACATTTCCACCAACACCTTTTCATTGAAACTATAATTCCGGACACAATCTCTCAAATTCTATGCTTTCTATCGGCTGGCGTACAACTGGTAGCCTGTTCTTTCATTATAATAGCCAGTATTCCTCTCATCTAAAAATGTCTGGCAAATGTATGTAAAGAACTTATAATCACAATTAAGATTTTCTTTACGAAATCATCTCACTTTGCAGGCAACACAGGGGAGTTTCCGCTTGCATGAGTGGTAGCGCAATAAATCGAAATTAATCGTGCTAAACCGAATCTCTAAACATAGATCTAGTGTATCACTCCTGAGACAATGATGAATACATGCATCATATTTAATGCATTAATTGGTGCAAAACTGGTTTGATGAATTTGTTTTTACGCATTTGATATATATATATATATATATATATATATATATATATATATATATATATATATACACACACATATATATATATATATATATAGAGAGAGAGAGAGAGATAAAGAGATAGAGAAAAAGAGACACGGAGACAGAGAGATAAATAGAGGGACTGATAGATAGATAGTTAAACAGATAGATAGATAGACATTTTTCATGTATAAAGGACTAAACTCTAATAAACTGTCCCCCTTCACATCCTAATGTATCTGTACAGGCTTGTGTATGGATGTACACGTGTGTACACATGTGTGTATATGCGTACACGTTTATGTAGGTGCATATGTGTATATGTATGTGGGTATGCATATAAATGCATTTATATATATAAATATGTGTGTATGTTTGTGTATGTCTATGTATGTGCATATGTATGTATTAAATAATCAAGAACAGTCTTTCGTATCGTTTACAAAATATAGTCGAAGTTGGAAGCCAAGTTTTCGCGCCTTTTTAGTAACAAAAAATAGCTGTTTACTTAAAATATTTTTATAGCGTCTATCCTTATAAGTTCTAATATTCTTTGGATGTTGGTGTTCTCTTGGAATACATATTGCCGTTAGAACTCAAAATATAATATAATATATATTAGTTGGGTCGGTAGTAATATTTATCTGACCATATACGTACATGTATATATATATATATATATATATATATATACATATATATACACACATATATATATGTATATTGCATATGTACATCCGTAATCCTGTCTGTTTTGTTGTTTGTTCACAATTTGATTAATATATACAAAAGTTTCCTTACTTTACTCTTTCATTTATTTCTATATATAGCTTCATTCTTGGAAACTAGATACAATAAAAGGATTATGTCATTTGCATATGACATTAACGAAAATCGATTTTATTAAATAGCGGTATCTTAATTAATGTTCCTAACGAGAGAATTGTTTGCAGTGTTTTCTTTAAAATTGTTTTTGATACATTTTAAACAATAATTATATTGATAACATATTTATTTTTTTGGGAATTATTATTTCAACATCGAATTTTTTAAAAAAAATTAGAGTTATTTGCCCCTTAGAATCTTCCGATCATTTCATTTGTTTGTTGTTAGTATTCTTTAAACAGCTATACAGAAATCGCAAATTTTACGATGTGACCCATCGTTGTTAATACCTAAAAAAAAATAGGATCTACTGCCCCCTCTAAATTCCAAAATTTACACTTTTCTTTCTTTTTTTCACGTTAATCTCATCGATTACAAACTTTAATTTCTAATTAAAAAAAAGGTAAATTTTTACGACGTGACTCAGCGTCTTTTAACCCCTAAAAAAATTAGGACCTACTTTTTTTGGACCCTAATACGTTTAAACAATCTTAATAAATAATATGAAAGAAGTAATTTCGAAAAAAAGAAAATTAACATTTTAAAGTGGGGATCACTTTTCTATATAAATTTAACGTAAAAATGAACACCCATTTTTGGCCACAGCATTCAACGAGATATATCATCTCTAGCATTTTTTTTTCAAATTTAGCGATCGAGATGGATGGGGCGTAACATGACAAATACAGTTTTTATGTTTGGTGGGCGTGGGAATTACATTTGAAACATTAAATAATTATAAATTTAATTAATTTTTATGACACCATTCTGTACTTTCACCTTACACTTTTATAAACAAAATGAACCCCAACATATGACAAATTCATTTTTTTTATTTTGGAGGGAGATTACATTAGAAGCATAAAATGATGAAAAAATTAATTTAATTGTTTTGCAATTAATTGTTGATAGATCTTCATTTTTTTAAGAGTTCTATCTACTTAGGTATTTTTATTTATTTATTTATTTTTGCGATCACGCGGGCATTCGCTGTTATCTTTAGTGAAACAAAAGTTCTAATGATTTATTTTTAATTATTTATTTTTAGGGTGGGTATTTATAGTACTCAATATCCGGGAAATAGTTTCTTCTATCTGTATCCATTCTGCCGAAATATCTGGTGGAGAGGGTATCAGGTATTTCTTATTTTAAGGAACGATTAAATTTACATGTTTTTATCCGTTCCTTTATTTATGGAATTGTTGTGAGGGTATACATGTTACCCATGATGAAAATGATTAGTGTAGCAAGTGTGTTCCAAACGGAACTGTATGTAAACCTAGGCAACGCTGGGTACTCATGCTTGTATATATATATATATATATATATATATATATATATATATAGGTGTGTATATTCAAGAAGTGAACAACCAATTCAGTTTTAACGACGGTAATGCATGAGTGTTCAATACAGAAGTTGAGAAATATATATTTTTTTATCAATTTTACATAATTTTCATAAGCATCAATGTACTGAACTTTTAAAGACTTGTATTTTTATAAGCAATATCATCTTAAATGTTCTATAGTAAGTTGGAACAGACTGACAGAAAAATACGTTTGGATATGCAGCAACATAGTAGTGTGTATTTAAAACACATAATATATATATATATATATATATATATATGTTAAACATTTTTTCCTTCATTGAAAAGCATAAATAGAGCAGGAATTCTTTTCGAGTTTCATTTTAGCTTTTACAACGAGCTTACGAAAGGTGTTTAGTTTGGTGTAGACCACGATTTTGAGAGAATCCCTTTAAAAAACATAAAAAAAAATGTTAGAGAAGCAATATGTGGCGCGACGACTTAGAGAGATGTTTTAATGTGGTAGCAGCTGGCGATGAGAGAAAATGACCATATGGGAGCTTATCGGCCGATATATTAATAGACGTATAATTAACAATGTGATTTTAACAAGCGGGGATGTGAAGAGTATTGTAGAAACTACTATATCACATCTTCTAATGTGCATATAACTGAGGTAGCTAACATAAGAGAGGGCAGATTAGAGGGTATCCAATACTATTTGCAGAGGATAATACGCATAAGAGATGGCGCATATAGTGAGATAGACGTAAATAATTAAGTTATTATCAAGTATGTGATAGGTTTATTTTTTATAAAAGGCATCAAGCATCGAGATGTTTATATAGCCGTAATTAGGTATGAACCGAATGACCTTCAGGCGGTTACCAAGAAGACTTATCAGTAGACAAATTGAAGATCCTGCTTGATCCAAACCATGATTATGAATACAAACTCCCGGAGGTTTGTCACACTTGACGGTGAACTTTAGTAAACACCGTGGGCCTAGCCAGTTGCTAGAAGAACGATGATAAAGGGAAAAGAGGGATTCGAGCAGAAGATAGATGGCCGGTATACAAAGCTAGGAAAAAGAAAAGAAGTAGGCATCTAAGAAAAAGGCGTTAGTCCAATATCACGACGATAATGGTCACAAAGAATTAATCAAGTACGTCAGTAAATATATTATTTGCCAAATGAAACATTTGAGGAAGAAGCAACCTCAAATATCAGAAGTGCGATTTGCCTCCATTTTCTTTTGCAAAATGGTGGGTATATATTTCCTAAACCTACTGACAGACACTTTCAGTGAACCAGTACATAGTAATATTTACATATATGTACAGTGGTCTGCCAGATGTGTTTGCAGTGGTCTGCCAGAGGCGTTTGCAGTGATTTACCAGAGGCGTTTGCAGTTCATAATAAGAAAGCAAAAACAATGGTTCATCTGTTGATTTTTCCCAGATTCGTTGCACCATTGTAGCTATTAACATTAAATAATAGTAGGTAGAGATCCAAGTTTTTAGGATATAGTTCTCTCCTGTGTAGGAGCATACATTTGGTAAAACTGGAAATTAGTAAAAAGTTAAAGAGAATGCTACATACTATTGCAGAGCAAATATGTGTTTTATTTTTTATTACCGTTTTATCTGCTTGGCTACATATGTTTCACACGTTGGACCATGTTTACGATCCAAGAGCATCGTCAGGCCTCGCAGAAATGGTTGTTAATTATTGGAAAATTGTTTTAAGAAAAAAAGGAAGAAAGAAAAGGGGAGCGGCGGATGTTGAAAATATTTCAGATTTAAAGGTTAAACATATATTCGATTGTATTGTGTGTGTGGAGGGGTAGCAGATTAAGCTAGGCAGACACACTATTTTTAAATATATACACACATATATATATATTCATATATATATATATATATATATATATATATATACAGACATGTCCATATTAATACTACGTAAATAAGGTAAAGTTAGGAAAAATAGACAATTAGATATAAATAAATAAAAATAATAATATAAAATAGATAAATAAGATAAAAAAGTAAAATAGATGAATAAAAAATAATAATATAAAATAATAAATAAACATATCATTAAACATGACCCTTCATCTATCGAAGAAAAACATTGTACTAACTCCTTTAAACTTGCAATATTTAAAAACATAATATTTTTTATGAAAATGTCCTTAAAGAAAGTGGCCACCCACACACCACCTTTAATTACATTAAACCTAATCCATCCAATACCCCAGACAAGAAAAATAGGGCCATAAAAATAATTTGGTTCAACCCCTCCTTCAATATAATGCTAAAACGAAACTAGGCAAACAATTTTTCCAACTAATAAACAACCATTTTCCATCCAATCACACACTACACACAATATTTAATAAAAACACGATTAAACTTAGCTACAGCTGTACTGATAACCTTGAACAAATAAGAAAAACACACAATAGGAAAATACTTAAAGACGAAAACACAAATAACATATGCAGATATAACTGTAATGTCACCAACAAATCCAAATGCCCACTTAATCAACAATGCCTACAAACAGAAGTAGTTTATAAGACCACAATTGCACGTGAAGAAAACCCAAACGACAAAAAGTACTATATTGGCCTGCCAGGCACCTCCTTTTAAGATGGGTTTAAAGTACAAACTCCAACCACCCTAACAAAACCGCACTAACCTCCCAATATATAGATCTAATCAAAAAATAATTTTACACCAACTATTAAGTGGGAAATCCTAAAAAAAAATCTAACGTATGTAAATCACTAAACTCTCCATGACTCCTCTTCCTAAACGAAAAACTTCTTATTATATTCAGTTTTAAAGAAAGACACAAATTACTAAATAGAAAACATGAAGCCACCATCAACTGTTGGCACTATGAATCCCACATCCTTAGCAATTATACACCCTTCTGAAACACCTCTCAGACAACATCATTTTTTTGACCCGCGGAATAATACACACAATACTTCCATCTACCACATACACCCAATTATTGTAAAATCAACACTAACCAAATCCCCTCACTCAACTCTCACCATACTCTATACTACCTTACCCATTTACAAATTCGTCTACCCATTAATCCTAACGCCCCCCAACTTACTAATTACTATAAATTTCCCCTCACCTATATGGGTATAGATGTGTTGCAATTTTGTTTAATATGGATATCTGTATGTGAATATATATGTTTTTCCCCTAGACACTATAAATTAATCCATAGCCAATAAGCCAAGTAAATCATGACAGACCCCTTAAAATTTAACCAGCAACTATAACTTTAATTTTACATGCTTAGCTTAGATGAGCGCGTTATTGTGTGTGTATATATATATATATATATGTGTGTGTGTGTGTGTGTGTCTGTGTATGTGTTGAGTCATGTGGTTTTCTCAATATGTATAGTTGCATAATTCTATATATGTATATAGGGATGCATGTGTGTGTGTGTGTGTGTGCGCGCGCGGGTATGTTTGTGCATGTAAATCTACATCTCACTGGATATCCATGCATGTATCTTCGTTTATATTTGTATAACTGGCCCTATATATATATATATATATATATATATATATATATATATATATATATATATATATATATATATATATATATATATATATATATCCTTATGTGTGCTTGTGTGATCATTTCTGTGTGCGCGAATGTGGTGATATGTGCGCATGTGTCGTATGTAGATTCCTATGTGAGTATAGGTATATCTATATCTGTATGCACACGTATGAATATGTATATATATATATATGTGCATATATGTACATAATTGTGTGTGTCTATATATGCCTACGTGCTTATATTTCTATTAACATTTATTAATATCTTTATTATTATCTATATTTATGTAATTGCATTTGCGTATGTAAGAGTAGATGCATATGTGTGTATGTATGTATGTGTTTATGTACATCTACTTCTTACTGGAGACCTTATCTCCATATATACGTATATAAGTGGGCGTGTGGGTATATATATATATATATATATATATATATATATATATATATATATATATATATATATATATATATATGCATATACATATATGTGTGTATATGTGCCTATATATTTTTGTGGGTGTACACATATGCATAAGAGGTGTGTATATTTGTGTGTATGTCTACTTTTGAACCCATGTATGCCTGTATTCACATTGTTTATATATATGCGCGTGTACCTATGTGTCTGTATGTGGATGCCTAGAAGTGTACATATGTATGTATATGTATATATGCGAATGTGCGCGCGTGTTAACCTATGTAATAAAAAAAATGAGAAACGGCAAAGAACAAGCCGACGTGTAACGACTACAAACATTTAAACGAACCCCGTACGTGTAAAAAAATGACATCTACACTAACCCTTTCCCTCTCTCCTCCGCTCTCTTTCGCTCTTGCTCTCCCTCTCTTTCCCTCTCGTTCTTCTTCTCTCTCTCACTCTCCCATCTATTTAACATACCTTGCTGAAAAACAAAAAAAAACAAACAGTATAAATTTAATACCAAAATATTGAAATTCCCTCTCCTCTCCTTACCCCCTCACTTTTCTCTTTTTTTCATCCTTGCTCGAACCCCCCACGTCCCCATATCCATATATCCCCACCCACGCCTTTCTGAATCTGCTACCCCCACACACAATACAATCGAATGTATCTTTAACCTTCAAACCTGAAATATTGTCAACACCCGCCTCTCCTCTGTTCTTTTTTTTACTTTTTTTCTTAAAAACAAGTTTTTCAATAACTAATAACCACTTCTGCAAGGCCGGACGAGGCTGTTGGATCGTAAACATGATCCAACATGGGAAACATATGTAGCCAAACAGATAAAACGGTAATAAAAAATAAAACATATATTTGCTCTGCAATAGTATTCAGCACTCTCTTCAACTTTTTTCTAATTATCAATTTTACCATATATATATATATATATATATTTAATATAAAGATTAATAATTGTAAATTATAAATCCGCTTCGAAAGGAAAAATAAACAGAATCAAATTGTGTGTGCGATAGTTTCGGAAACGATATTGACTTTATTAACATTGATAATAAGCATTGACAATAATTGACAACTATTTTTCTTTTCGAATATTATCTCCTCATTAGCATAAAAAGAGTGAGGGGGAAATTGAGGACACAAGAATCAGCTAGCATTTTTGTAGTAAGTAATGCGGATAGTTTTTATTGGTGCTACTACTACTACTACTACTACTACTATTACTTCCACTACTACTACTACTACTACATATTTCAATGCTTATTTTCAATTTTCCTAAAATGTAATATCGTTCCGGAAACGATCGTACACTTAATTTGATTTTGTTTGTTCTCCTTTTTTAAGTGATTCATTAAACTTTAAAAAGGTGTAAAACTAAAATAAAAAACAACAACTATTTTATTTTAACACAATTAAGATATGTCTTACGTACTAATAAACATTCGTTGCACATTTTAGCTAATTGCTCATTTAAAAATAATTCATATTTGGTTACATCTTATAACAGATTTCTTTACTAAAATATAGGACGGGGTTTTCTCCGAATACAGACTCCCATTCAATATTGCCACCCTCGGAGGCTATATTCGAAAATAATTATTAAAAAACTACAGCTTCGCAATATTTTTTTAATAAAATTAATAATAATAATAAAATAAGCTAAAATTTCAGTGTGCAAATTGAACATTAAAATGGTTCTGTTTACAATAATTCATTATAAATTAATTAATTAGTAATGTTGCATTTCAAGAAGGTTTTAAACAGGTTATAAAAGAATGGCAACAAGACTTCCCAGATTTCAAGTACTCTCCACCTTTTTTGATAACATTTGCAAATGAATTAGCGTTATCGCAACAGCGTCTTACACTTGATTTATCGCTGGCAGCAGCTATCGGTCTCCACTGGAATTTGTGTAGCAATAAGTTTCCCCAATGTTCCAGTTCCCTTCACACTTGTCAAGCGGAGGTTTGGTCAGTTTCCCTCTTTGGTCTTTTTATCCTCCTTGACCCTACTCGGCTATTGTGAATCACTCTTTTGGGGGGCAGTGATTGTGTAATGGGAGGGGATAGGGAAGAGAATAACGAACTTGCAGATATGCAGCTTTAATGTTCTTGGTTCCATGTAAATCTTTTCAATGTTTTGCCTCTACAGCAGTTTTACTGGCCCACCCAGGTGGCTCATGTGTTTTAGTTTCTGCATTCAAGGGTATTCCCTAATATTTCAGCTGTTTTCATTATCGTTATTCGCTGTATCTGTGCAACAATTCCTCTGAATCTACTTTCTCTCATTCTTTTTTCAAAGTTTTTCGGACTTTTTCCAAGTGCTCTAACTATTATAAGTATTATTTTGATTTTCTTCATCATCCAGACGCCTTTCAGTTTTCTAGCTTTCTCCGTTTCTCCTTTTCTTTGATATTCACGCTGTGTTCAGCTGGAACAGCAAAGTCTACGATCTGACAGGACGTTTCATGCTTGGTGATAATTACGACATCCCGTCTTTTTGCTGGGATGGGTTAATTCGTTTGTATGCCCATTCCCCATAAAATTTTGTGATTCTCATTTTCAAGTATTGTTGCCGGCTTATGCTTGTACCATTTGTCTGTGCGTTCGAAATGTAGTTGTTTGCATAATATCCGGTATACTGCCCTCTCCCCTTTGTCGTGCCTTTTCTTGTATTTATTTTGGGACAGTTTGCTATTTGCAGTTTGAGTCTGTAATTAAAGAGACGAACCGTTAAACGTTTCGTAGCTTTGTCTACAGAGTCTGCATTTGTAGGAATGCTTTGTAAGAAGTCGAGGTTCTAAATCTAGTGGATATATCCGAAAAGTGGAAAGAGGAAAAATAGAGAAATAAAGGATAAAAGACCATACTGGCAGAGGCGGCTTGAGGAAAGTATTAAACGGTAGCGGAAAAAACATTGGTAGAATCGAAAAAAAAAGGAAAGGAGTTAAACTAGGAAAAAAACCAATGGGGAGGTTGAAAGGAGGTATAGATTGCTGGAAAAGGGGGCGATGACCGTTCTATTAATTTTGCAAGAGAAGGCGCACACTGGTGGTATGAATATTATGAAATTTGTTCGAAAAAGTGTTGCGTTTGGGCAGAACAACCTTTTCACGAACGATCAGTCTCAGCTGTATAAAGTATTAAATTGTAGAAAACAGGCTGAAAATAAAACCCTCCAAATGCAGATGATGCCAGGAAGTTCTGGAGCTGGATTTGGTCTGTCGACGGGCGACATAATGAGAAGACTAGCTGGTTGGAGGTCAGAGCAAGGCTATCAGGAATGCAGCAGATGGAGAACGTTGAGATAACCATTGGTGACATGATGGCTGACATACGAAGGACGACAAATTGGGCGGTATCTGATCTAGATGGATTGATGGGTTTCTGGTTCAAACAGTTTCAAGGCCTTTATCCACCTATGGCTGATGTCCTGAAAAGGATTGCAGAGTCGTGAGATGCGCCCGATTGGCTTGTAAAGGGAAAGACGACACTGATTTGGAAGGAGCCTGCAAAGCGAACAGCTGCCAGCTATTACAGACCAGTTACATGTCTACCACCAATGTGGAAGCTGTTAACCAGAATCTTTACAGAAAAGGTTTACGGGTATCTTGTGAGTAATGGCGTAATCCCTGACGGATTGGGGTAGCAAGGGGCAACTAATGATTGATAAGGCAGTAATGTAGGACGCAAAGAGGAAGAGGAGGAATCTGAATGTAGCATGGTTCGATTCCGGAAAGGCTTACAACATAGTTCCTCATTCAGTGATCCGTGAAACACTATTGATTATGATGGTTGCTAGGAATTAGATAGGGCCAATGGAAACAAGTATGCGTCAATGGAAAACACTGTTGACAGCAAACAGAGATGTACTGAAGCACATTGGCATTAAACGTGGATTTGTTATCTCCACTTCTTTTTGTTATGATAATGATGCCACTGAGCATTTTCTTGAAGAGAGAAAAGCTGGGATATAACTTTGGATTTGGTGCCAGACGCCTAAACCACCTATCGTTTATGGATGATCTGAAGATATTCGGTAGAAAGGAAAAAAATGGAGAGATTTGTAGAGTTCGTAGGGACATACTGGAAAGACATCGGAATGGAGTTTGGGATCTGTAAATATGTGGTGCTGGTGATGAAAAGGTGGGTTAAAGGTTCATTCGAATGGAATAATGCTGCCAAATGGGGAAATAATTAACGAAATAGAAGACACAGGGTATAAGCATTTCGGAGTGCTGGAGAGTGTAGGCATCATGAACAGAAAGATGAAGAAGAAAGCCAGGAAGGAGTATCTTAGAAGAGTGAAACTAATTGCGAAGTCGAAATTGTATGGAGGAGACTTAATTAAAGTGGTGAATGCATGGACAGTCAGTGTTTCGAGATACAGTGGCGAGATTTTAGAATGGTCTCACAAGGAGTAGCATTCCATGAATATCAAAACAAGAAAAGTTTTAGCAATGTTTGGTATGTTCCATATTCGAACTAGCGTAGCGAATCTGTATCAAAAGAGGAAAGATGATGAGAGAGGATTGAAAAGTGTAAAATATTGTGTTAGAACCGAGGATATGTTGTTGAAGGAGCATGTGGTTAGAAGTGAGGAGTGGAAGCTTAAGTTTGCGGCCAATGAAGTGGAGGTATGTGAGACCAAAGCTTAGTATGTGAAATGCATGGATCGGGAAAAGGAAGAAGAACTGGCTAAGAAGAAAATGTACGAAAAGTTCTTCCAGAATATAGCAGAAGTGGCTGATGAAAGATCATGTCAATGGCTTAGAGATGGGAATCTGGCTAAGAGTACTGAAGCTTCTGTTTGTGCAGCACAAGAGCAGACATTAGGAACACGACTGTTAAAAACGTGGTTCTAGGAAAGGAAGTTGCTGTAGAATGCCTGATTTGTGATAAGACCTCCGAGTCAATTGTGCATCTTGCAGTAGTGTGTAGCGAATTGGCCCAGAGAGAGTACCGCAAAAGACACGATCGCATGGGACTCCAGATATATTGGGAGGTCTGTAAGAAAGTCGAGGTGAAGTCTGCTGGAAAGTGGTTTGAGGAGATGTCTTATGAAGTGAGAACGAGTGAGGATGGCAATGTAGAGGTATGGTGAGACAAAAGTGTCAGAACGACCAAGAAATTGGAACATAATCGTCCTAATTTGATAAAGTCTAAAAAACTGGCAGATTGTAGATTTCTCAGTATCCTGGAACAGGAATGTGAAAGAGAAGGAGAACGAGAAGTTAAGCAATTTTTCTCTATTGACCTTGGAGATAAAGCGTATATACGAGGTTAAAACACAAATAACCCCGGTCGTAGTTGGTACGCCATGAGTAGTATCAAGTCCTTTGGAAGGACAATTGAAAAAGCTACGACTCCCCGATGTTTTAGGCGGCCTTCAGCCCTCTGCTATTGTAAGTATCATATACCTTGATCTTTGAAGCTCCTGGTTTGGAGCCAGGATTGGGGGAAATCCTCTTAGAATGTATCCCATCTCTTTTCCGGAAGACGTTGATGAAGGCAATCAGTAGTATTTTTATTTTAACTTAAACGTCGTTATCTTTTGCGTGCGCGGAGTAAATTTATGAGCAAAAATTGCAAAAATGTATTTCTTTCAAAATAAGATTAATAGTTTGATAAACATATATATAAGAACATCTTAAATGAATCAGAAGGACATGGGGGAGCATTATTATTACAATTCTAAAATAATCCATTAAATATTTGATGAGTAAATAAAAATGTAGATATTTATATTGTTTACCTAAAATTATTACGAAGTAGTAGCCATCGCAAGTAAATTTAGCTTCAACACAGCATTTTGTTGAATCTTGCATTTCCTAGTTCGATTAATATTTCAACCTGATTAAAATAAGTATCGGTTACTTTTATTTTGGCGCTTGAATTTGTTTGTTTTTTAATCCAACCTTATTGCCCACTTGACTCTTCCGTCATAATAACGCTTTGCTGTTACTACTAGTTTACTGAGGATCATCATCATAATTCTATTCGTTAACAGATAGTTGTTCATTTGCATTTATTTTAGATGATAACAATCTTGGATCGGCATATTATGTATTTAACAGACGTGATAAGCAGTACATCACGACACCTTAGTATCTGTCTGATATAATTTATACAATTATTGCATCCAAATAACTTAATTTATTCAAACGATGAGTATTAATCTTAAATATTCTGGAACGTAGTAATGATATTTCTCATTTGTTTTTGCAATATATATATATATTGCAAAAAAACAAAAGAAATATCTTTATTAAATTCAGGAATATTCAAAATTAACAATCATCATTTGAATTAATTCAGTTAAACAAATCGATCTTAGGTATTTCGGACGATGTCAAAACATCGGTAATTCACGACTCGCAAAGCTGCCACCGATTAGTGTAATGGTCAGGAGCCTTGACTGTCGTACAGGCGGTCGGGTTTTACTCCTGGCTTGGGGTAGCTGCATGTCTAGCCGCACTGATGAGCTGTGAAACAGCGGAATAGTACTGTTTGTGGATGACTATATATATATATATATATATATATATATATATATATATATATATATATATATACACATATATATAAATATATACATATATATATATATATATTGTTATCATTATTGTATTATAAACTGCTCTAACTTTTACCTACGCGAAATAAGAACACATATTAAGTGCTTCATCTAACTAATGTATGCTAACCCTCTGGAATATCCGAGGGTGGTGACTGTTGCTAGACTTTACCCAAAAGTGAGTTGAAACTATGCAAGGGAGAGACCTTCAGTTGCCTGAGCTGTTATATACTCGCATTCCTTCGTACATAGGGCCTTGTATTCAAGAATTGTTACCTATCTGGTATTGGCCAGACTCCGCGTTACTTAACGTATGTAATATAACGATAACCGGGTATTAATATGAATATACCGCATTATGCATATAACTGATCAAAATTTAGGATACCTGTAATTTTAGCAGTTATTTTGTATTTTATTACATGTTCGACCCTAACTATGTTAACTCAATCCCAGTTTATTCTTAATAGGACTGTGTTTGACTAGTAATACTTTGTTTGTGAAACTCATTTTATATTTGTATCAGACTCTTTAATAAAAAAAAAATCAGTAAACCACTTATATGCTCCTCCTTATTTACTTTACTAAATTCGCACCTTTTGCAACAGCGTGAAACAAGTGCTTCACAAATATAGAGATTTACTGACCGACGGACATTTCTTATAATAGAAGCGCATCAACGCATGAAGATAATATATTTGACATTGTTACTGTTTGACAATATAAAGAAATGTTGGTGCTGAGAAGAAAGGTTGAATATCAATGTAAGGTAAGGGCAGATAACAAAGCTAAATTAATAACAAACTAAACTAAAACTCATGCAATGGTTAAAATATCACAAACATAAGACCATAGATCAGAAGCCTCTTGGAGCTGTAAGACTCGTTTCCCCAACCCCATTACCGACTCTCAAAGAAATAAAACAGGTCCAAAATAATAGACCGCATGGCTTTTTTTATTAAATATTCATACTGTCTTCGTGGCAACTGAGAATGGCAACGAGACATTTTGTCGTTTGCTCTGCTTCTGTTTCTCTCATATGTATTGGCTAAACGTTCCATTTGTTTTCTCAAAAAATGTCTGAAATTTCTTGCTTTTTTTATCTTTTGTTGATTCATGTAACTTCTCGTCTCTCATCTGTAATATATCTATTTGTACGCCGATCAGACAACGATCTGTTTTGCATCGATATTCAAAACAGTATACGCTAAGTTTATAGTTTTATCATATAAATCTATTAAAATAAAATATTTTATTTTGTACGACTATTTAATACTAACATGCTGTAAGCATATCGGATGTGGGTGTGCTAGAATAGTATTAAGAAGAGAACTATCACCATTATGTTAGATAATGTAAATTTCGAAAGATTTCGAACCACCTTATAATTATAGGATTTCATGTGAAGTGAGGTTGCAATTAAACCACAATAAAGAAGATAAACACTCGCTTCCTTTTGCATTCGAGCTGAAAAATATGGTAATATGTTCAAATGTACGCCTTGTCTCTTAACAGGAGACGGTAATAGAAAATTGGCAAAATGTGTAAATTTGTGGATTTACGAATGCAACAAATATGGAAATAGGATAACGCTGTTGGAATTGATTATTTGTTTGCTTATGAATGAAGCAAGTTTAAAAGAAAAACATTAACTCATCAGTGGATTTATCATATGGCATTTACATAATGATAGACCACAGCCCATTGTACCGATTATATAGAATATATCAAAAAGAATAGCACGATGGACGAAACGACGACCGACGATTTTATCTTGTAAGAAAAATCATCTTTCGTAATGTTGGCAAATTGTTTTTTAGACAGAAGATTGACAATTAAATCAACATTTAATTAAGAACGACACTTAGTGAAATTGTCATATTTATTCTTTATCCAAGTAATGCGTTTGATGAAAAAGGATTGCGTGGTTCCGTACAACATGCTCATCACTGACGGGTTTTTTTTGTGGTACAGCTTTCTTAGCTGACACGGTACTAAATGAAACAACGTGTTTACACCTGGATTTTTTATGAGGTAAGTAGAATGTTTGCCAGCTATATCGTTTTAATAGTAATCTCGATAGCAATGAGCTTTGTTATGTGATGTATGTTTTATGTAAAAATATTGTTTCAATATTGATATCTATTAATGATCTTAACGGTTCGCGTGCTACAACGATACTGGCACCTTCAAATAATCTTGTATTTTATAAATGGCAAAACAGACTTCATTTTTTATGATAGACCCAAAAATATGTTTCGAAACGCACTTCTCTTTTAGCATACACCTCATGCACAGATCCTTGAAGATGATTATGAGAAGGTAACCATGTCTATTGTACTTAATCTGCCCAAATATTAACCAACGCGTTTTCTATTAGCTTTTACGAGATCAGCAACATTGTCATGTCTTTATATTGTAGATTCTCTTTCATATTATTATTATTCTTTTATGTTTTATTGTTTGGTGTTAATTTTGTCTTCTTTCTTTTGTGTCTCAATAGACCCTCTATCTTTGATAGTTTATGTATTACACATTTACGCATGGGGAGTTAAAAAATTAGACCATTCTCTTTATATAATATTTTCAGTATACACAATTAGAACGCGGGAATCCTTACATCAAAACTAAAAAAAACAAAAAAACTATGAATTTCCACTCTGCACACGAGACATTTTAAATCACAAATCAGATCCTAAAATTTATTGCCGTTTCAAACTATTTTCCATTTGTAAAGTGAGGCAATATGTATTTATTATATCCTTGTCGCAGCTTTTAAATTCTAAAGGTTTTCAACATATCCATCAGCAGCCGCAACATGTTATCTCTATTCACCGTTTAAGCTAGATATAGACTTAATTTCTAACAGAAGAGCTCAAGTTTATTTCTTAATAATAAAACAATCTTTCGACACTGCTTTGCACTCAGCATGACCTAAGAAAGGAACAACGAAAAAGACTTGTTTAAAATATATATTTCAAGTGTCTGCAATGAATTTAAACATTTGATTTATCTTTTTTAATTTGCTTTTCTATTAGGTGGGTGCAAAAATAATTGCATATTTTTGACGTTCAAATGAACGCCAACAACATTATTTTTGCATCAACCTAATGTTTCACGGTAATGGTATACATTGGCCTTCCTTTGTTTACAAAGCCATTTGACGGAAGTGACGTCAGACATATTTTTATGTACGGATGGCCCAAACCGTATAGTATGTACCTTTTTTATATTTTTTATTCAAACTGTCTTTATTTAAAATTAATGGACTGTTTTTGTTTATTTATTAACTGTTTTATTTATTTTTTTTATCAAACAAAAATAGAACTTTTATAATGGCATATATATTATGGACTGTTTTTCAAACATTGAAAGTTTAAAATTAAAGTTTTATTTAAAAAAGACGAGGTGTTTTTTTCTTTCCGATATATATTTTTTCACCATTTATCTCTTTGACATTTTATTCAACAATGAAATGATAAAAAAACGTTTCGTTAAATATATTTTGTTTCGTTAAATATATTTTTAAAAAATATCATAAAATATCTATAATGATTATTTTTTATGTCTGTACAATTTGTTGAAGAGTTCAAATAAAGTTTATAATTTAATTGAAAAAAAACAACTCGTCTTTTTTTTAAAATAAAACTACCTTTAATTTTAAAATTTTTATGTTGGAAAAACAGTCCATAATATATATGCCATTATAAAAGTTCTATTTTTGTTTGATAAAAAAATAAAACAGTTAATAAATATAAAACAAAACAAAAACAGTCCATTAAGTCCAAATAAAGACTGTTTGAATAAAACTTATAAAACTGGTTCATTGTATGCGGTTTTGACCATCCGTAGATAAAAATATGACTGACGTCACTTCCGTAAAAATGCTTTGTAAACAGAGGAAGGCCAAACTACACCATTACCTATTTCACATCAAATCCTATTTGAAATGTTTATTAAAATATGGTAATAGTCCAGTTTTATATTAAAACACACAAAAAAAATAGTCCATTCAATTTTATTCACCACATACTTTACGAAACATAACCACGTAAGTTTTCAAGTTTTTCTACTTAATAAAATATAGTTTGCAGAAAATTAGTGCCAAATTTTAATTTCTTGGATTTGTAGGGAGTAATTGCTTTTAAGCAGTGTTTTTCTTCTAAAATTATAGTCAGATAACCCACAAAGATTAATACGAGTGAATAAGGAAATCCTTTAAAGATTTTTCGTTATTTGTGCATCTGTTATTGTGTTAACATAAATGTGTTATTTAGAAAGCCATTCTTAATATGGGAAGGTTGGTGTGTTGTAAATATTCTGTACTTTCACCTAAAATTTAATAAACAAAAACAATAACATTTAAATTTAACTTGAAAATACTATTAAAAATAGCACAGTAACATAGATGCCTAATCAATGGTTTTTCAAACTCTAAACACTAAACACTCGTTTAAAATGGAACAGCTAGAGCAATAATGAATCTCTTTATGGATAAATTCATGTTATCTTAGGAGGCGCTAACATCTGCTAAAAATGTCTGAAGTAAACACAACTATGCCTCTGATTTGGTTTGGTCCTCTCTCTTCAATACATTTAATTCAGCTCTTGAAAACGTTTTATTATTTCTTATAACTATCATTGCTACAAAGTGTTTCATTATTTCTTATAACTAGATTAGAATGTCAGTAAAAGCAGGATTTCAGTTTTAATCCGCGATTCACAGAATTTGCTGGTCCACCTTGTCGTTTGGATGAAACAACACCCCCAACTTCACGGCAAGTCATCCAGTTTAGTAATTTCCTCGAAAACAGTTATCCACACTTAAAAAAAATGAGATTTCTAAGTTAATTGCCAAGGGAATACTTAGTATTCAGCAAGAAGTTAATCCACAAATACCCTTGTTAAGGTAACATTATATAGGACAGAAGGTCAATATATTTTACTATAAGAGGGCAAAACAGATTGACAGGAAATCTCTTGTAGCAATCACAGTGAAAAGAATGAAGGAACAGCTAGACAGACTGATATATCTTCTTTTAGCTGTAAACTTTCTGCTATGAGATGTGATGACTTTGCAGTAAAGTGCAAGACAGAAAATTGTAAAATAAGGCACATACGAGGGGCATGCAATAAGTAATGTCCCTGCCCCTCTTCCATTGTCTGATCTAGCTGAAATTTTGCATGTGCAGTGACTTATATCTCTACGGGTTATGTAGCAAATTACAGTTCTGAACTAATTGCGGTTACTGTTTTATAAGTGTTTGAACTAAGTCAGGTGTGAAATGGAGCCTGTTGAATGTCGAGCAGTGATCCGGTTTTTGTATGTGAAAGGACGCACACCACAGGAGACTTTTGATGAAATGAAATAAACTTATGGTGATAATGCCCCATCATATGACCTTGTAAAACGCTGACATCGTGAATTCAAACATGACCGGAAGTCGGTGGAAACAGCTACCAGACCTGGTCGCCCCTCTTCTGCCATTGATGATGCATCTGTCCATCAAGTAGAGGCCGCCATTTTGGAAGATCGGCGTATTAATATTCGTCAAATAGTCAAAGATGTCAAGGTTAGTCCAGGGTCTGTGAAAACTATTATTTTTTACCATTTGGATATGTATAAGGTTCCTGCCAGATGGATTGCCAGGTTGCTCACACCCTTCCAGAAGCGAGGACGCGTCGAGTGCTCGAGGTTGAATTTGGAGATGTGCCAAGAAGATGAGTCTAAGTTTTTCAAAAGACTGATTGCACAGGATGAAACCTGGGTCCATCACTATGATCCAGAGACCAAAGTTCAGTAAATACAGTGGAAGCACTTGGACTCACCACCTCCAAAGAAGGCACGCCCTCAGCCCTCCGCTGGCAAGTTAATGCTCACAGTCCTCTGGGACCAGGACGGAGTAGTGCTGGCAGATTTCCTGGCAAAGGGTACCACCATTACAGGAGCATATTATGCTTCACTTTTGAGGAAATTACTATGCGCCAAATAGCCAAAGATGTCAAGATTATTACAGGGTCCGTGGAAACTATCATTCATGACACTTTGCTTATGCATAAGGTGTCTGCAAGATAGATTCTCAGGTTGCTCACACCATCCAGAACCGAGAACGCGTCAAGTGGTCGAGGATGAATTTGGAGATGTGCAAAGAGGATCAGTCTAATTTTTTTCAAATGACTGCTTACACAGGATGGAACGTGGGCCCATCACTATGATCCAGAGACCAAACCCCAGTCAATGCAGTGGAAGCACTTGGACTCACCACCTCCAAAGAAGGCACGGCTTCAGCCCTCTGCGTGCAAGGTCAAACTCACAGTTTCTGGGACCAGGACGAAGTAGTTATGACAGATTTCATGGAAAAGGGTACCACAATTACAGGAGCCTATTATGCTTCACTTTTGAGGAAATTAAGGGAAGCTATCAAAATTAAGAGGCGGGGCAAGATCAGCAAAGGTACCCTCTTCCTGCAGGACAACGCTCCGGTTTAGAACTCGCATGTCGCCAGATCAGAAGCACGGCGATTTGGTAATGAAATTCAACCTTTTCCTCCCTACTCTCCTGACCTTGCTCCCTCTGACTTTCATCTCTTCCCAGCAATGTTTATGAAAGGAAAGCGTCTCCCAGATGATGCAGCCTTGATTTCTGAAATCACGTCGTGGTTTGAGGACCAACCTGGGGTGTTTTACAAAAACGGTATCCAGAACTGCATCAAACGATGGGAAAATGTATAACTCTAGGTGGTTTCTATATAGGGAAAGACTAATAACTGTGCCAAGTTTTGTTACTCTACTGCTATGGGAAATGGGTCAGGAGCATTACTTATTGCACGCCCCTCGCAATCTGCCCTTGTCCTCCTAACATAGAGCTAAAATTAATTCTATAGCTTCACCTGCAATTATGTTGCTTTTTTGTGGAAAATAAAATAATATATTGGCATTTATTATGTAATTTGCTCTATTATTAAGCATGCACATTTTCTATTTTTCAGGTTTCACTAGAAGGACTGCTATTTACAGCAATTTTTAAATTAATTGATGGAACAACAACAAGCCTAACAACATTTACTGATCCTTTGGGGAAACTTTGTATTAATAATTATCAAAATTTGTCTCAAGTAGGATTAAAAAAATGAGTGTCCCTCCCCGCTTATCACTACCTGACAGCAGTAGAAACATATAATTTAATTGGGAAGGCCATACACTTTTTGTTGCGTATGCTGTTGGCATTTTTGTGGAGAAATTAACTTAGAAAATTGGGCCCTTGAAGCAAGGAAGATGGCTGACATAAGCCATAAGATTAATGTAATTATTGACTAGAGTTGTCTAACCTCAAATTTATCATCCTAGTGTATGCAGTTAGTTGGTTTGAGATCAAAACCGACAATATTTTGTCAACCAACAATAGTATTTTTTTAATATGTTTCAGAAACAAAACAATTGATTAAAATCCAAATTACTGTTTGCACTATTCCGGAAAATATAATATCGATGATAAACTCAGATGAATTGGATGTGAGAGAAAAGTGCATTCAAACGATTTTGTCCATTAGGTAAATAAATATTTATCCATACAATTTGATTATTTTTCTTAATTTACCCAAACAATAGTTATTTTTATTCATATTAAATCGCTAAAATATAAAAAATAGGTTTTTTCAAATAATTGTATTGGTTTTTGGGTGTTGTTTTTTTCAAACTTAGTGAAAAACTTTTTTTAAAAAATGAAAAAGATTACTGCTATAAATTTTGCAGCCACACACTGGTCAAATTTGATTGATTTTTCTCAAAAAGTTGTATATGGGCAGGAAGCAAGACATAGACACATTATTACAAAGTCATCGTGCCAGCAAATTAGACCTTCATTTTCCTCAAAAGGAAATTATACTGGAGAATTTAGTTCTATTATAAGTTTTATTATTGCCTCTAATAAAAAAAGTTAAATACATGGTTCTGTAACTTGTATCAAGTTGTTATATTGTGTAATACATCTCCACATATCTTTTTGAATTGTGAAATTAAAAAGACTTAGTTGCTAATTAGCTTTTTTACAATTTTTGTTTAATCAATTCGGAAAAAGTTGAGATATTTTGCTAGTGGTGATTCATAATTTGAATTATAATTCATGTATTTATTTTTCTTTCAATGTATTTCATATAAATATATCAATTTTAGTTGAATATTTTATAAAAAATAGTGAAATTTCAAAGTCAGTGTTGTGAAAAATGCTATGAAAATTAAGGATTTTTCAGCATTTTTCTACACGATTTTTAAAATTAAATGCTCAATTTTCTGTTCAAGATGGAAATCTGATTTTTTGGTATATGATCTTATCACATCAAATCCCAACTATCATCACTAGTGCCATGTTGATTTTCTGAAAAAAAGGTGCATCATTATATAATAAAATCTATACTCCTCCTATATCACAGAGATCACTTCAGTTCTCGTATTTCCAAATACTTTAAATATTTTATATCTCACTACACAATTATTTCACTCTGAATGTAACTTTCGCTAGAAGTCGCATACATATTATATAATTTAGTATCTTTTCTCCTTTTCTGATGAGAAACATTAGACCTTGAAATACTATGATATAAAAAAGTTCTTACTTACCCTAAACTCCTAATTGATGTACATACCTTATTGAATAAATGAATAAACCTATATACATTAGTATATATTTTATATTATCATATTCTTATTTTATTGATACTCTATATATAGACTGTGTTTGTTTTGCATTAATTTTTTTTACACTTATCAACCCTAAACGAGCTATATTCCATCGTTTCCCTACTTCCTCTTCGACGGAAAGGCTACTATTTGTGATCGTGTCTAACATGGGATTGAGTTTTGTGGCGAAATGACTGCTTTCGTCACATTTAAACTTGTGGTGAATAATACATAGCTTACCTGAGTGTAGCTGGCGGAGGTGAGGATGGTCTTCCAACAATCAAGAAGAACAATAGCCTTGTGGTTATTTATGCTAATAGAGTAAGGTAAATTGTTATAAAAACCTTCCTCCTTTGTGAAGAGTCACTCATTATTTTTTTTATGTTACTGTGGTTACAAGACCTGAGAAGAAGGTCGCGAAGAAGATTGTATTTTTTCGCAACCTCACTTCAGGTTAGCTACTCTTAGTTATATGACTTTTTTTTTCCAACAAACTTTCGCATGTAAGTATAGTTAGGAAAGCAGGAAACAGAGAGAGGGTTCAAGAATCTAGCAGTCCGAGAATAGAAAGCAGTCTTCCATGTGTAAAACTCATTAGTGAATCGGTGAGATTTCGTAACTTTTGGGGTTTGTTTTAAAACGGGCACAATTAATGGGGTTTATTGTTACTGCATGCATTTAAAACTATACCTTTGTCATTGTCGATTATGTTAGAGAATATTCAGTGGGGAAAAAAATAAATAATATCAGTGAAATATTATAAGTTATTAGTATATTATACTTCCTGATATATACTTATTAATAACAAAAAATGTATTACAATCGTTATTTCTAATTTTCTTCTTTTTCATCAATCATGTGCGTCATTCATAAATATAAAGGTTAAATTTATTCAAAGAGAAATCTTTTGTAAATTTACGAAAACTCGAGCGTTGTTTTTTTTTGTGGCTGTGTGCTACACTAAGAATGGGTTATCTGTTATTACGTACACATAAAATGACACTTTAAATTACCACTTTAATTGCTAATTTGTTAAGAATTATTCCAGTATCTATATACGTGTCTTACTAGAAGTGTGTTTTAAACTTGTTGTAGTTGCAGTTGTCATAAGTACAACGGTATGCACTAGTAATTTAACTCTTATTTGTTTTATACAGCTAGTTTGGTTGTACTTATTCTACTCTTACTTCTAATATTTATGAGTACTTTTTCTTTGCTGTTTATAGATTGACATTTTTAAAACAAATTTTATAGAAACATATATTTAAATATATATAAACTATATATTTATTGCTGCACCATCTTGTAATTTAAACCGATATGATTAGATAAATCCCATTTTTTTATTTACAATTCTGCATATAATATATGAACTGTTTGCAATGCCGTGTAAGTAGCATATGTAATAAGTGAAAGACGTGAGCAATTTTCAATTAATGAATTTTAAGAGAAACCGCATTCTTGTGAATTACTGGTATAATTCTAATTTGTTTATGATTAATAGAGTAACACTTTGCGTCTGTTCATTATGCTCCTAATATAATTTTACGTTTGTTTAAATTCACCTTTTTATATAAATTGAATAATTTTTATGAAAACACGCTTAATTAGTGTCTTTAAATATGGGTTGAAATTCATTTAAATTGCACATTGGTATTTAAAGTTTTGAAGTAATTTCTAAGCCATAACTCCCTAAATAACGAAACATGAATTGAGCACATCCAAGGAAACAGTGGTTCTGTACCTTTTCTTTTGCTCAGTAAAATAATCCAAATCATATGATTCACGTTAAATGAACTAACACTCATTCAAAGTATTAAATGATGGGTAACATCCTATAGCTGTCTATATAGAGCCACGCATAGATAAGTGGCTAAAACATTTGTATTCGTCACATGATATAAATGTATTTTATTTAAACTTTCTCAAAATGTGATATTTATAATATCCTTTGCAAAGTAAAATAAGTATATTATCAAAAATTTATGATATTCTTTACATCACAATGTCTATCTTCTATAGATATATAAATGCTTACTAAAGTATAATAAAGACAAGTCAAGACATAATTAAATAGTGGTTGTGTACGCATTGGAAACGAGTGCGAAATAATATAATACCTGCATCTACTGATTGATAGATTCTATTTTAGAAAACATTCGTTATTCTTACGACTTACGTAGAGTTTTCTGCGCAAGAGGTTTGATTGATCGGTTCGTATCTTCTACATTAGAAATCAACATAACAGTATTCTGTACACGGCTGAAGACATCATATTTTGTTTCAATTGCACCTATTAAAATGTGTTGAAACATACACACACATATACACACACATATATATATGTATATATATATATATACATATATATATATATATATATAAGAACAAATAGTTAATAAAACATGAGATTATTTATAAATATTAATTATATAATATTTATAATATACTTTAGTTTTGCCATCTTGGATCATTTTGGTAAACTTAACTGTAATTCTTATTTAATTTTATATATATATATATATATATATATATATATATATATATATACATATATATATATATATAAATGTCAAATACATGTTTGTTCGTAATCGAAAATCTGTAAAAATTACTGAACTGATGACTCAACAGTTAGCGTTAGAGTTTTCGTCTAATATACATTAATTTTGTTACTTTTTATATATTAACTATCAATGATAATAATAATAATAATAATAATAATAATAATAATAATAATAGTAATAATAACTATAATAATAGTAATAATAATAATAATAATAATAATAATATTAATAATAATAATAACAACAACTAAAAAGGGTCCTAGGCGTAATCGGCTCGTAAAATATGCTTAAATATAATATTTTATTAATGCAGATTTCGTGTATATTATTATAGGGTCAATATTTTATCACCTCTTTTATATTATTTTGTTGTTATATCAAAAATTTAAATAAAATTATTTATATGACTTAGGGATATCAGCTTGAATAGAACAGAGAAAACATTATGAAGAAGATATATATATATATATATATATATATATATATATATATATATATATATAGTAATTTATAAAATATATATAGCGATTAAGCTACACTGAATATTCGGCGTGTCATCAACTCTAGGATTTGTCAGCCTTATGCTCTAATTCTGTGGTTGTTTATCGTTTTTATATGGCCCTCTTCTGTTGAGGATTTTAGTTAGCCAATCAGCTTTCTAGTATCCACCGCGTCCCTTCCTATCGGGAAATGGCCATGAATTTTATCGAACGAAGGATCTGTTTTAAAACTAGGTTAGTGGTTTAAGGCAGACATTTTTCCTATATAAATATACATATGTGTACACACATATATGCATATATGTATATATATATATATATATATATATATATATATATATATATATATATATATACATACATATATGTGTGACTGTGTATGTATATTCATGTTTATTTAATTCATTTATTTGTTTATTTTCTATTGTTTTTGTTAGTTTTAAAACTATTTCGTATATATGTTAGTTTTAAAACTATTTTGTATATATATATATATATATATATATATATATATATATATATATATATATATATACTATGGAAACTGAAAGTAAAACTTATGAAGAATTCTTGGTAACATTATTTATAAAAAATAGATAACTTGTATGTTATCAGTTTTAATGAAGACCGAAACTAAGACTTATGAATAATTCCTTGAAAATTTATTTATTACAAGAAGGTCATGTTTAATATAAAGCTCACCTGTCTGTTTAAATGTATGTATGTATGTATGTATGTATGTATGTATGCATGGGCGCAACGTGTTTTGTTTCTTTTCACGTTCTTTTCCAACTTTTATTTGCTCCACAGACACCACAAACCATTTAGGCAACGATCACACATATGAAAAAGACGTAATCGTGACACACAAAATAACAAACATGCTGTCGAATTAATATATAGATAATTCCTCACGCCCAGTTAGTTAAGCCTGGTTCAAACTCTGCACAAGTACCTGTCGGATTTTATGTGCGGAAAATCCAACACCTGAAGAAGGGGTACTTTGAATACGAACTAAAATAAAAATAGTCTCATTCAAATAAAATTTCTCCTTAACTTATTGAGGATAAAAACGGTGAAGTGTAGTTCACTCTCTGTTTCTCTCCCTCATTCTCTGCCTTTCTTTTTCCATCCATCACTCCTCTCTCACCTTCTCTGTTTCTAATTTCCTCTCTCTATCACTATCTTCATTTTTCTTTGAGCCCCTATTTCTCTCTCGATATCTATCGCCTTCCCCCTCTCTCTCTTTTACTCTCTTTCTCTGTCTCTAACTCTCCTTTTCTCTTCTTGCCCCTATCTCTCAATGTCTGTCTCTATTTCCCTATTTTATTTCTTTCTCTCTTTTTCTTTTTCTAAATCTCTGTATCACTATCTTCTTCTTCTGTTGCATAGGAGACTATATCAGAGAGAGAGGAAGATGGGGATATTCATATTGATGAGGGGGAGAAGAGAGAGGAGAAAGACATTTATACATTTACAGTCTGTGGTTCTAATAACATATATTTAGAGAGGAGAAAGGTGGTGCTCAGTTCTTTACCACAGGAACAGTCATTACTTAGATGGAGAGGGGGGCACATTACTTAGATGAGTTATACACAATATTCATTTATAACGGTTAGTTCCCACTACCTTCAATTTAGTAGAAACATGACACAAGACGCAGTTATAGAATATGATATGTGTTTTTATTACATTCGACCGGTCGCAATGATGTTGACATCCAGTAATTCAAAGTAGACTACATTATTAAAACTTCTTTCCTTGCTTCCAAACGGACCCTCTTCTGACCAATGTCAGCTCTGTCTCCTATCTTCGCCTCCAACTCTGTCTTCCGTCTGTCTAACTCGTCTGACTCTAGCTCCTGTATTGAGAATTCATTTCTGCCATGACGTCATATACATGCCCCAAAACGTGCATGACCCCCGTGGCCTGAACATGCATGCTTCGCACATGTCTGCAGAAAAGAAGTCTTATTAACCTATTTTTCGACCTAACATTTTTTGCAACATGTTTTTAATTTTCAATTGTTTGTTCTTCTAACTGACCTTATTTTAATTCCGTTTTCATAAAGAATTGAACAATCAACATATCTAAACTATTTTATGCAAAAACTAAACAATCGAAATTCTACATTCCATTTCTGACTCTATTTCCGAACCTTGCTTACAAGGTTCGAATCTCGGTCTGTCTAATCTCATTTTTACTCATCTAATGTTTTTCTTACTTATTAGAAAAGGGAAACTTTTCTTGTAACACTTCAGCTATCCTTCTTTTACGCCTCATCTTATTTTAGTCACCTAAATTACTTACAGCGAAAATTATATAGTATAATCATGAATAAATCCTTAGTTAGTCACCAACATTATTACAGTGACGAGGACATTTTTAAAATATGGATAAATCCTATTTAATCACCAAATTTACTTACTGCGAAAATCAGACATTGTACAACTATAAAAAAAATTATGTTTTACCCATACAGTGATTATAGAAATTTATTTGAAAATTACTGCCAATAAGAACAGCATCAGGAGTAATTAGTAAAGCCTTTCAAATTAAACTGATTTTGGGAGAAATTCCCTTACAAAATCTTGCTTCATGCAGAATAACTGCAACCTTAGTAACCAAGTAGAACTACTCATGCTGCTTTGAGACCACAGCAACGCGTGGCAGGACAAGGACGCTATATATATATATATATATATATATATATATATATATATATATATATATATATATATGTATATAATACATATTTATATATATATATATATATAAATATATAACATTTCTTTAAAACTTTTCACCCTAAAATAATGTTAGGTACCAATAACATATGCCTGGTAACTTTTATTATCTTTACTGTTAAATATTACAAATGAAAGATTGTTTGCGACTGTGTATGTTTTCAAATATTTCTTTCTATAAGTAAAACAGCTAACTACCTTCAAATAAATTAATTTCCTCAAAATGATATATTTCGTACCCCATGGAATTTTACATATTTCTCTGTCAAACTTTTATTAAACTTTATAATGTTTATTCTGCAGCGCAACCTCCATCTATGAATCACAATTTCCATACCATGAGCTTTCGCAAAAAAATTGACATGTGTAAAAATAATTGCACTGAATAAATTTCTAGGTATAGAAAACTTGTAGCTCGTGAAAAAATTAGCTAAAAAAACTTGTAATGAAACACATTTGGAAATAAAATATAATGAGTATTCAAAGGTAAAATAGTTAGAATCTTTAGTTATCAGGTAAGATGTAAAAAATTCACTCATCCTATTTTTGCCATAATCTCATGTAGCAGACAATATAGTCGGATACGTTTTTAGGTAACTTTGTAAATAGTTTCCTCGGTTTTAAATGCTCAATTGTTAAATTATTTGAACGTACATATTTTGATAGAACGTATTCTATCCCATCAAATAGTTTTGTTTTCTTTAAACTGTTACAAAATTCATACGCTACACATATCACAAAGCTCATTCACACATACATCCACACACACACACACCCACACACACATACACACACACACACATATATATATATATATACAGAGAAAGAGAGGGAGAAAGATAGAGAAATAGTTAGAACGATAAGACATAGTATTAACAACGGTAAAGGGCAGATTTTAAAATTAAACACGAGTAGAAAACATAAACGATATGGCTCGTTTCGGTCTGATCTACTATAACAGTCTCCTAGACAAAAACTAAACCGGTAGATCACTTGTATTTTAATATGTCGCTTCATCTACACTTTATTTCGTAATTATTTTCATATTGCATTGAAAAGACTTGCATATCTTTCTAAGCACACATATTTTAATATTAAAAAAGTAAAACTGCATAAACAATTTCGAGTTAACAGTTAATGAAAAGAAGTTAAAGTGATCCCATTAAAAATATCAGCAAAATTTCACAAATTAATATACTACTCTGTAGATAACGTGTATATGTATGTATATATATACACATATATACATATACACATACACACACATATATATATATAAATATATATATATATATATATATATATATATATATATATATATATGCAGATGCAAATATGTGTAACCAGAAAAAAACCAACGTATATTCCATGTGATCTTCCGTATAAAGCGATTTAACTATGAAATGCAGAAATTTTGATTGGAAAAAAAATTCCAAGAAATATTTTATTTCCCTTCGAATAGATATTCTGATAATAGTATATAAATTTACACAAATTATACATGTGTATACACACACGCACACACACACACACACCCATATATATATAAATATATATATATATATATATATATATATATATATTTGGGACGACTGTGGGTTGTATTTTTTGGATTGATTTTAAGTACGTTAAAATATTAGAATTTTATGCTGAACAAGCTGCTTAATTTTATTGTACGCTTTCTGTGCCTTTATTAAATATCGCAATTGATTTAAACTTATTCTAACTGTTTATAACTTACAAGATAACATCTTTATGCAACATGATTAAATATGATGACTTTCTTTAAAACCCGAATATGTGTGATGGTTGAAAATTACATCAGTAACGATTGTATCAGAGCTGAATAAAAGCGTATTTATTATGTGAACAATCTTAGGTAAAAACCTGCTGCTTTGCTGGGCTTAATTGTTAGATTGTGAAACACAGTGCAAGAGTAAAATTTAAATTCGGAAACACTATTAATAATACGTCACATGATATCGAATAGTATAGTTTTGTCTGTGATATGGTTTTGAGGTCAAGGTTTTCAAGATTTCCTATGTGTGGAAACTTACTTAATCAATATGCACAAATGATTTGGTTAATTTTGCTAATCAGGGTTATTCTGGTTTAAAGTAATTATGAAGGATTCGCTAGATTAGAAACGCATATTCCTTAAAACCCAAACTCCCACCATACAATAAATGGATGCGCAGAGCGTTTTTTCGCCAGTCGACAAACCTGTTGAGAGCAGAACATTCCAGTTGAAGTTTAGAGTCCGGACTCTCCACCTCACCACCCACATTACGCTCTTCATTAACTGACCGTTCAATAAAGAGAGAAAGAGGCAAGCAGTTCTCTAAAAAAGGTTCTGTTGAGTTATTGTCGACGCAGACTGCATGTTAAAAAACATTGCATATATTGTTTTCTCTTTTTTTCCTTTTTAAAACTGAAAAAAACATTTTCTTTGTATCAATAATTTATTTAATAATATATCTATTCAAAAGAAAAACTCAACGACTTGAATCAATTATTGCTGCGTAGGCAATTCCTGACTAACTCACAAACGAATGAGACCCATTGGACATTAGATTTTAGGCGACAGCAACCAGAAAAGAAGGTTGGCCAAACCAGCACCCGTGAACTGTAGCCTGCGAAACATGTGTTACTTGGAGACTTTTAGTTGTTTACTTTTTTTTTGTTCTTTACATGGGAATCACTGTTAATGTACGAGATAAAGAAATTATGCATTGACAGCGTCACTGTAGAATTGATCAATGCCGTGCTTTTGAACGTTCTGCAGTGTTCTGAAATCGGAAAAACCTAGGACTACACGTGTTAAATTTGGTGTTTTTGTGACCAGGGTTCACCCTCCGCGATTAACCTTGTTATATTGGTTCTTTCGCGACCAGGACGTGACTCTTGGTGATTCCATAACGGAGCGTCACCGTTTTATATTGGTTCTGTGTGCCAGAACGTGATCTTAGAATAGAAGAAACCGAGGTCTTTATCTGTATAAGATCTCATATTAATCAATTTGTACACGTTTCATACAAAAAACTTAATATGTAACCTAATTAAAAATACATATTTATTTACGATACTTTAATTAATTTTAAATTCTTAATAAAATGTATAAAAGAATATAAACCCACAAACCCTTTTTACAAACTAAGATTGTATTACGATTTAGGTACGATATAGTGTAATTATGAAATGCCTATTTCTTATATTCTGTAAAAGGCACAAAAATTACAAATTCTACACATCAACGTATTGCAAACTTACTGATAAAAAATGTGTACAAGTTTTACTATAAAACGAATGTATTATTTATTTATAACAAAACTGACATAATGAAAGAAAATGATCTCGAGCTAAATCTATTAACTGAAATCAGCTACCTTGTAATTTTAAAATAGACAGATGCATATTAAAAACACGAATAATAAATGTGCGCTCCCCTATCGATTAAATGAAAAATAAAAAGTATATTTATTATAAAAAAAACATAAAACCGTGTCACCATGAAATATTTCCCGTAACAAAGTTTTTTCATAGGCAAAACCAGAAACATATGTTTAAATATCTACGTTGTCTTACTCATTGCAACTCATTTGGGACGGCCAACAAATTATGCACGGACAAAATGCTACCAAAAACCGAAAACATCATTATTAATGTAAACTTCGTAAATTTTGTCGACAACGGAATTATATTAAAACACACAACTAACAAGGTTAGTAAAACATCTGCACATTACAAAGCCTATAATTAACAAGCTTTATTTAAAAAAAAACTATACCCCTGCTGATTTTAAATGTAATATTAACAATATCATAACTGATTTAAATGTAATACTAACAATACCTTAGTGATTTTAAAGGTAATACTTACATATATTAAAAAATAGCATGGCCCCCGCTAAAACATTTCTAATCTGTGACTTATCTCATTTATGTATGCATATATATATATATATTGTTATATATATATATATATATATATATATATATATATATATATATATTGTTATATTTTCATGAACGTAACTAAGGTATACTTTCGATTATTATGGCCACTCTACCGATGTCGGTTTTATATTATATTTTAATGCTTAATATGTAAGCCACAGTGTAACGTACAAAATAGCACCGTGATAATCGTTTATAATTTTATATAATGTTTTACTCTAAATAAAATCTAATCTGCCAAAGATATAAACTACAAAACGCTGTCTGAGCTTAAATAAACACGGTAAATATTACACTCAAGAAACATGATCTGTATAACGAATCCGTCCCAGATTCCCAATGCTTCAGGACTTTACATTGGAACTCCTGCCTTAATGTAAAAAAAGCAAAAATAACAGGTGTACGAGGCTAAAAGAAAACACCAGTCTGGGAACAGAAACACTAAAATAATCTGAACATTTTCAAAAATTTATCGTCTCAAAGAAAAAAAAAAAAAAAAACAATTCTTTGTCGCCCCTGTAATTTAGGGACGGCTGTAGAATATCATCTGCTGGATAGGTGAGAATATAGCACAAAAGCAAGGGAGAAGAATTGCACCGAGAACTCGAGGACAGAATTCTTTTTTAACGGGAAAAATCCTGCCAAAACGCAAGAACTGGAGGATTATTAAAAGTCTCTCTGTAAAAATGAAGTCTTATTTTTACAATTTTGTATACTAAATCTGACAAAAAGCAAGGGAAACTCAAAAAACTATAAATGCTAGAGCAAGAGAATACAGCTGGAATGGAAACAAAAAATACAGAATTACAAAAAGCCTGGCATATTAAACCTACCCTTTTTTCTGATTTAAGGTACAACCCACACTTATAGTCATTATAGCAGTTGACGAGCCTACATCAGTACCAGTGTTAAAAGAAAATCCTACCCTCATTGCAAAAAATCATTGGGAAACACAATTAGTAGAGACCTGTCTGCTGTCTCGCTATAAATTACAAGGTTTTCAATAGACTCACTGACTAAAGAACACGACTGATGCGAAACGAAAGTGTCCAGACATAATGGTTCAGTTTTTTACGAAAAAGAACATATTTGAGGACAGTAAAAGAAGCAGACGAATCAACGCATATAATCGATTGATTACCCTCCTCCCAAATATACTAGTTTTTCTGAGACTGCAGTGTCTTTATTTATATACGATTCATCCCGTAATCAAACAGACGATGGATGTACGTATAAGGATGTTAAAACAGCATCGTTAAACCAAATATATGGAAGCGTAAAAGTCACTGACGTCAGAATCAGATAAATTATTTTCAAGAGGCAATATCTTCTTTACTCTTCTGCATGGCACTAGATCCTGTAAGGAAGCTACTTAATAAACACCGTAGTGCCATACAATCTGAGGCTGAACGTACATAAAAAAACGGTGAATAAAATATGTAAAAAGAGCAAAATCGCACAATTTTATCTTTTCAATTTAAGCTGTTGAAATAGTTTGCGATATAAACGAAGCGTTTGACCCAGGAACGACTACTGAACGCACATCGCAGTAGTGGTTTCCAAAATTCCGTAGGGCGATGATGTTCTTGAAAATGATTTTATCCACCGTCGACTACGTTTTCAAGCATATCAACAACTTTCTGCGCGAGAAATTCTTACAAGCGATATAAAAGAAGCCTTCATCGACTTAACTCTCACCAGAACGCAAGATTTTTACGTTACTGGCATAAATGTCTTTGTTCTTCGTTGGCAAATGTGTGTTTATTCTGAGGGTGCCTCTTTAGTTCAATGTTTTGAGCAGATATATGTTCATATGCATTTAAATCTTAGAAAACCACGAGAAGTTTCTTGTCAAGTAACGGTGTTAGTGTGTAGGCGGTCTCTAATTTTCAGTCTCTATTATCGTATTTGTACAATTTGTTGCCTACAGATTAAAATCTTGACATATATGGAATTTATACCCGTGAAACAAATTTGAGTGAGTTTTAATCTGGTAAAAATAGTATCTAAGAGTTCAAAATTAAAATAAAATGATTTTGACATGAGAAAGTCGACTAAAATTTTAATATCAGCGCATTCGCGAATATATAGGTATAGGTTAAAGTTATTTCGTTGTACCGTTTTTTCCATCAGTCTGTTTATAACTGGCATCGTAACGATTAAGGCTTGTGCGCTAACAGTTTTGGTTTCGAATATAGCTATTGGCACCGTTCTTCTTATTGAAGCTTGAAACTATTAATATATGTGTTTAACTGTATTATAAGAATCCACAGATTTTCATTTTTCCGATATCTGCACGAATAAAAATATTATATTGAAGCGTATTCTTCTCTCGTGCTTTTCTAGGGGGCACTACTATATAATGAGTACAATATAAGAATCATTACAAATGTGCATGCATTAAACGATTGTAGCTAAGCTTATTTTGTAGCCGGGCAACGCGTGGCTGTCTGCTAGTTTTGTACATATTCATTCTATCGCTTGATAGAACAGTCATTTTTTAAAGATTCTTTACAATGTTTAATATAACTTTGAATATATCCATCACAGGTAGTAAAAAATAGTAGAATAACCTGTATAAATGTAAAAATGTCATAGTTTAAAAAAAGAATGGGTATTTATTTCTTCACATTTTATTATCAGAATTGCTTTATCGTATCCTTTTATTTCGAATTTTTTAGAGGGATCTCTGTGATATTTTATCCGCTCTATGCATTAATCGATTAAGTATTCGTAATTTATCAAAGAATATCTAAAACGCAAATGGAAGCGCACATTTCGTAGTGTTAAGAATAATAGTGTCCTGCTGATAGCTACAGGTTTGATACAGGAGTGGTTTTGTGTGTCAGCGTATAAGGAAGCGTTTTCTTTGAAGCTCTCTTATTCCCTCCGGCAACACGATTTGAATGTCCATAAAGAAATCCGTGCATCACACGGTAGTCACATTTATGATGTGAATATCTTTTCTCAGCATATATGTTTGTTGGCATCTGTTTATTAGAGACACGCCATGTTCAATAATAGATCGCTTATGGGGTTTACGGAGATATATACAAATATAATGAGTCATGCGTGCGTGTATATACAGTGTGCCCACAAATCTTTGTACATTTTAACGGGAATGTTAGAAAGGACTTATGTTTTCTTAGGGCCTGAGAAAAGCATTGATTAGTTATCTTTTCAAACCTTAGCACTAGTATTCTCTTCTAAAGTATTCTACCCATAATGTTGCGTTTTATGTAACTTTAGAAATTTTTGCCCGTCTTTTCCAATCTAGGATTATTAATGCCAAACTCAGAAATCTGTACTGAACTTGTAATTTAGATGTTTTGATTGTTCCAACACGATTATCAAATATGAAGTATTAAATTATTTTAAGTATATTCTTAATATCGTCTGCACTGAGAATGTTACCTCAGCTATAATGTCATTTAGAACTACCACTTATTTAGCATATGAAAACCTTTGCTTAACGTGTCTATATGTGTATGCAATGATGGCCAAATATTAGGTTTTCTTATTGTTGTTAAGGTATACCAACACAGCTTAATTGGCAATGCCGAATCCAGTCATTTTACCAAAAGAGATTAAATCTTAAGTTCTTTATATGTTTAAACATAAAAAAATACATGTGATTTTATTTTAGGAAATATCAATCTTTTCAACTAATTTAATGCAGATTTCTCGTAAGTATAGTGAATGTTTTTAAGGTTCAAGTGTTAAATATATATATATATATATATATATATATATATATATATATGGTGTTTTTGTTGTTTTCTTAATGGAGAATTATTGCTTGCGCTTGTATTTGACTAGGCGGGACATGATTTACTTTTGCGAAATACACGTGTTTGAGTTATTAACATAAGAAACCGATGTATTATGGAAACTTGATGAGAAAGTACCAACGGTGACTAAAGGAATGAGTGAAATCTACCTATACTAATTAGGTTAACAATTAATTAAATTTGCGTACCAAATCAGATCTTTTATGAAGAGTCTCGAGTTTTATAAAACAATTCGAAAGATGTTGTTAGATTACATTAAAAGTGAAGTATATCAGTGACAAAAGATAAGAGTTTAGAAAAGAATTAATTTAAAACGGGAGAATTATATTTACTAATCAATCTTTCACCAAGAATACATGGAATACGATATTTTCACAAATGTTTCTCTACGTGGTTATAATATGTTCAATAAACATGATTTAATGAGTTTGGTTAATAAATAAATGTGTTCGATAGAAATAAAGATGCACATCCCAGACAAAACGTGATCATGTAAGATAACTTTTTCCATTGGTGCAACAGCGAAGATCTGATAATTATGATCCTGTATTTCTTTTATATTTTCTTCCGTAGTTTTATTAAGTCTCAGATTGGAATATGATACACATCGTGGCGTTTGCTTGAATGGAGAAATTCCGTGAGTTGTTATTATAAAAAGCCTCCCTTTGTATAAGCGTTATTCTCTAAACGTTGGTATTCAAACGGAAATATCCAAATCTTTGAAAGGAAATCGAATAATTATGCATGACTTAAATTTATTGATCATTTATTTCATAATAATGTATAAAAAGGCCGAATCTGCACAAATAAAATATGCGTTTCTATTTTTGATGAGCGTACATATAAGCACACATAAATTGTTAAAGTATCGTTTGGCACATTTTTTAAAATCTACATTAAGATTTATAACTATTCGTTAGAACGGACGTTCAAATAATATCTTTAAAAATGGTTACATATAGATGTAATCATACAGCCAATCAAAATTGTATCAAAAATACTAAAAGCAAAGTATATAAACGAGCATTAGAATTTATTGCATCTATCTTTTCTATATGGACTAAAAATAAGACTTATCTTGTGCGGATGAGTACCAAGTGAAAAGGTAATCTAGAAAACATTTCCAGGTATCAGTAAATACCACTCGACAACCTGCAAGCCAACCGTAGCGAGTATCGCAAAACCCCGGGACTATGACTTAGAAGAAAAAAGAGACGGCGTTCAGTCCCACCAGTCCTACAGCCACCGTTTCCGGCAGCAAGCGATACAACAACAACAACGTAAAGCAGAAGGTCATTACCCACTAATGTTCGGCTCACTGAATAAGAGGATACATTACAGACGATAACATTTGATGTCATAGGAATGTGTAAGTATTTACTACAGACGATCAAATTTGATATCATAGGAATGTGTTAGGATTAACTACAGACGATCAAATCTGACGTCATACGAATGTGTGAAACTAGACGTTCGCGTAAAGTATGTATTATCCTTAAAAACAGCGGACACGACTTATACTATAGGGTGAGAAAACCTTTTGCAATAATGTTGGCTTCGTGCCCAAGAAGAATATTACAGAAAACATCACAAACATCGATGGTGTTTAAGATAGAGTGGCACAATTAACCATCAGGATCAACAAGGGATACTTCATTAACATCATCCATGTTTACCTTTTTAAGATCAGGCCATACTGATAAAGAGGTGGGGATAGTCTATAAAGATGTCAGTAAACTTCTTTTCAAAGTGAAGCTAGTCACACCAGCCTAATGGGGGATTTCAATGCCAAGGAAATAGAGATAAAGGGCTAAATTCCAGGGAAGGGTTCCACATTGAGTGATAAAATCATATTGATTGATTGATTGATTCTATATTGTAAGCAACAGCGTGACATTTTCAGGCAAAGTTTTCAGTGACAAAAAACACAGAATTTGAATGTTAATTTTAAAGGTTTGATGGTACATCAAATGCGTGCGTTCAGAAAGAGCCTATAATGGAATTAAAAATGCAACTCTATTTCTATATATTTATCCACAAATCAGGCTGCACGCCAGAATGATTTTTTTATCTTATCAATCTCGCCCTTCTGTATAGATGAGCGTCAAAAACCTATTGAAATTCTAATTGCATAGTCTTGAACACGCTTTAAATGAAAGAAATATTTTTGAGGAAAGATATATTATCATCGCATGGCCAATCTAATATTTAGCTGTCGTAGGGTTTCAGCTTTTAATCTTGAAAAGAATCTCTAGGTTGTCATGACATTTGGTTTATTAACACACACACACACCCACACACACGCGCACACACACACATATATGTGTGTGTGTTTGTCTGTGTGTATTGATATCTTAATATATCGATTTATTAAAACATATTTCCTGTTTCATGACTATATAGACTCTTCTTGGAATTATGCATGGGATAGTCTACTACAAAAGAAGGGGCAGTCGTCTTGTAACAATATTATTTTTCCTTCTATGAAGAACACTCTGATAAATATACCACTGTGTTGTCATATGTTTATCGACTATTTAAGATAACAATTATAGACGATGAACTCGAACTTATGTGAACTCAGTATAGCCCGATCTTGTATCGAGCACGATATTCGCAACGACGACGCTCAAATGTTGTATACAACACACCTATTACAGCAGATTTTATATGTATTTATATTACTATTGCCCATGTCATCTTACAGTCTTGATAATGTTTAGATAGTTTCACATTTAAAAAATATTTTAAAAGATTGTATTATTAATAATGGCTTACAGGGAGCTTTCACATATATCATAAAGGATCTCTCCTTAAAAACAGCTGTGGTGTTCTCTGGAAGCTGAATGACAACAAGTCTCCGCAGTTTTCCAGTGCTCTCTACCTCTTCTGATAACATTTGCAAATGAGTTTGCATTATCGCAACAGTCTCTTACCATTGATTTCTCGCTATTAGAGGGCATTAGTCTCCAGTGAAATTTGAGTGGCAATAAGCCACCCCAAGGTCCCAGTTTACTTCGTCCTTGTCCAGCAGAGGTCTGGTCAGTGCTTTCTCCTCAGTCTTTCCATCCTCCTTGGCACTACACAGCTATGTGGCATCAGTCATTTGGGGAGCGATCATTTGGTAATGGCAGGGGATGGAGGCGGCGATAGAGAATTTATAGATATGCATCTTTAATGTCCTTGTTCCATGTTACGTTTCTCCATGTTTTGTCTCTGCATGTGGCTCATGTGTACTAGATTCTTCGTTCAAGGATATTCCTTAATATTTCAACTGTTTTCACCATTGTTATTCGTTGTATATTTCCAGTCATTCCTCTGATTCCACTTTCTCCTATTCTTTTTTCAAAGTTTTTTGGAATTGTTGCTAGTGCGCCTACTACTTATAAGTGCTATCTTATTTTTATTATACATCTCCCTTTAAGTTCTCTGGCTAGCTCTATATATTTGTTCCGTTTCTCCTTTTTATTGATATTTATTATATGGTCAGCTGGAAGAGCAAAGTCTAGAATTTGGCAGTACTCTTCCTACATGTTAATTATTACGACATCCGGTCTTCTTGGTTGGATGGGTTTATCCGTTTGTATGTCCATGTTTCATAGGATTTTATTATTCTCGTCTTCAAGTACTGTTGCTGGATTATGTTTGCTCCATGTGTATGTGCGTTCAAGATGCAGTTCTTTGCACAAATCCCAGTGTACTGCTCTTGCCACTTTCGGGCCTGTTCTGGTTTTGATTTTGGGCTAGTTGGCTACATTCATTTATTATATGGTTTATCGGTTCTTCTCTTTATCCAAATAGTCTGTATTTGCTGTTTTCTTTTGGTTTGTAGATCTTTGCTTTGATGTGGTTAGATCTTCTTCTTCTTCTTCTTCTTATTATTATTATTATTATAAGTAGTAGTAATAGTAGTAGTGGCAGTAGTAGTAGTAGTAGTAGTAGTAGTAACCTTATTCACTAGTTCTCTCAAACGCCATCAAAAGTCCTCATACACTGATAATAACCGATTGTGTTCCTTGGAGTCTGAATGAGGGTAAGACTTCTAAGACAATCTAAGAGATAGCATTGCTAATGAAATTACATTTTCGAAAACAGCATTTATCATTGATTTATTGTTGTCAAACAACCATTACTTCTAACATTGTTTTGTGTGACAAAACATGCAGTAGGGCAGGTTCCTTTACTTCTTGTTAATTGTTTTGATGTCCGGTCTCTTTGGTTAAATGGATTTATCATATTCCAAGGGATTTTGTGATTTTTTTCCAGAACGTTTAGTATCTGTACCATTAAGCTATATGTTCGAAGAACAGTTGTTTCCAGAGATTCCACTACGAGTCTTTCATAACACACTCGTGTATTTTACGGCATCGTTTATTATTATTATTATTATTATTATTATTATTATTATTATTATTATTAAAGTTGTTACATTTTTATATGGCTGTTGTTATTGCCGATATTCGATATTATGCTAATAGGCAATTACAACAAATGAACATAGCCATATTCTTTTCTCAGATCACCGGTAATTTACACACGATCCTGGCGGTTTCAAACAAGACAGGCTACTGAATCATTCTAACAATGCAATTGATCCCAATTTTCTCACCCCGTTTATCAATTGTTTTTTTTTTATCTAACTCACTGAGGCTCCGATTACAACAAAAACAACCACTTTTTTGAATGCCCACAACTTTTTCGTTCCTAGTTGAAGTCTCCTATTTGTTATCAATGTTCACGAAAGTGATGTTGCCACACCAACTCCTCTTTCCTTGGTTCTTTTTTTTAGGAAGATTTAATATAGCCACCTTGCTTATCTCCAGTTTGCGCCTTTCTTATTATTGCATAATAATTTCACATTGAAATTCAAAGGCACTACTTCTCAGACCTGTTAGTGCCATCTTGCAGCGTACTTTCTTGCATATATCTTAACAGGTCTTTATCGCATTAAAATCTTGAAGCTTATTGTACTCATTTTCGGCTAACTTCTCCCAACTACTGACGATATGTTTTACAGTCACACATACTTGCTCACACAATCAGACGACGGAAGAGTTAGCAGATTTGTGCTACTTCACATAATTTGTCCTGGGCGATTGTTACTCTGCGAGACGTATTTTGGTTTCCGTCCCAACTTTCAATTCACAACTGAACGACCATCGAAGGTTTATTCCTGGTTCAATAATTCAACTAGGTTGACACTGAATTGACTATGCACTGTCTTTTGCTCTTTGTTTATTCCTTGCCTTAAATTATTTCTTTTTTTGCCGGTTGGTTCGCTTACAATTTATCCTATTTACAAAATAATTTTATCAGATTTTTCTTACAGTTTGAGATGTAAATATTCAGACTAGTTTCTTTTACGCATCGGTAAAACCTGTTATTTCTCATTCACTCTCTTTTGTTTCACATATTGTTTAATGGCAACACTCTTTAGGTCAAATAGTCGGTGTTTAGTGTATGCTGGTCGGTTTTCGTATTCAAGTGTTTTCTTTAAGATTTCAGTATTGTCGTCGTAAGTATATCTTAGTTATTAAAGTTCACGGTGTTTTACAATGATTGATTTTTCCTGATTTATACAAGGTGGCAAATATGGTTTAGTTTTCTGTAATGCTCTATTTTTTCGTCGGTTGTATGTTCACTTTTTCGTCTGCTGTAACGGCCTTATTATTTGAAAGTAGATGTACTCACACAAGTCATCATCAGAAATTGCCAACTGACGACAACGCGTGGTGTTTTCTGGGGTCTGGGTGACGACAAATTTCCAGATTATCATTAAACTTCAGTTTTGTTGATAACCTTTGCAAATGATTTTGCTTTATCGCCACAGGCGTTTTCCATTAACTGCTCGCTGGCAATGGTCATTGGTCTTCATTGGAATTTGGGATGGCAATAATCCTCACCAATGCTCCGGTTTCCTTCGTACCTTTCTAGTCGAAGTCTGATTATTATTATTATTATTATTATTATTATTATTATTATTATTATTATTATTATTATTATTATTATTATTCCACCTCTCGTTATACATTTTTATTTATATTTTCTTGCCTTTAAAACATTAAGCATTACTGTTCAAATCTCAATATAGGAAACGAATTCTATTCAATATGTGGAGCGACAGCTAGTTCCTAGAAACTACTGTAAGCTTATGTATTGGTATTGTACATAGGCAATTTATCTGATACAATAAAGGGTTAAATTATCATATACTTAATATTTTGTTCTAAGAAATATAGAAAGGGATTATTTTTTTATTTTAAGGTTTGTCTTTTAAAATTATCTTCCTAGTAGAAAATGCCATTATTTCTTTAAATCAGTTATGTATTTTAATGTTTGTATTGTTTAGATTAATCAGAAAATTGTTCTAAGCTATATAATGTTCTACTTTTGGTAGTTGTAAAAGTCGCCATGTTTTTGCAGGAAAAAATGGGCAGTTCTGCATTCTAAGGTTTTGAATAAAAATAAATATATGAATTCGAAATCAATGAGTTCAGAGCTACACCCTTTTCCTGTCAAAACATGGCGAGATATACACCTGACGAAGACCGAAAGGAATATCAACCGAAACGTTGTACAATTCTTCTTCCAATTTCAATCGCACCCACACTTATTTTGTAATTTCTAATATTAGAATATTATGTTCGCTTTCTAATGGAGTAGATGTTTTAATGCTTCCGGTCTATTTCTTAAATTCTAATCTTATAATCTTTTAATAGGTATCTTTGTGATTCTTTGTACGTCTTTTAATCTTTTAATTATATTTTTATGTCTAGACTGGAAAACCAATGCATGGTTTCCTATAACTTATAGAATTTTTTTATTATTATTAGAGATTAAACCTTATATTTACTAAACAAGTATATACTAGCGTGACTGCTGGAATTCATATAAAATTTTTAAGCTGGACCCGTGCACAATTGCATATATATTAGAAATGAAATTTATATTACGATCATTTAATGTATATTAATACTAATATAAATCTAGGATTGATCACAAGACGAGATGTAAAATGAGAATATTCTTGTTTTTCAATAGAATCGATTCTTAAATATCATTATACACTGCTGATCAAAAATTTAAGATCACTTAATAATCTTTTAAAAAAACGTTTTTAATGATAGATTTTAAACTCTTCCGACTTAAGTTAAACCACATTAGAATGTAAAAGGTTATGGAAACAAAAAGCTACTTTCCAAAAATTTATTTTTGAAATCTACATTTTTATTAAATTAGGCTTTATATACATGATCAAAATTATAAGACAAGAGACAACAATTCTATTAAATTGTACAGAAAGTGCATAAAAACATTCAATAATCAAACTTAATAATGAGATCCACCTTCACTGCTTTTGATGACTTCAAAATATATTTGGGGCATGCTAGAAATAAGGGTTTCCTTTTAGGCGCTAGAGATCCTGCTCCAGTTTCTGAAGATGGCATCAGGAAGTTCATTTTTTGTTGAATATTGTGTGTCATTTCGATAAACCTCTCTTGTCATCAATTCCCAAACATTTTCAATTGAGTTCAAGTTCGGTGAGCATGCAGAATATCCCAAGAGATGAGCTCCATTTTCTTGTAGAAAGCGCAAGGCCCGTCTTGCAGTGGGGATTACAGAATTATCCTGTTGAAATAACCACCCATTCCCACACAAACGATGACCCTCTATCATCCAAGATGGTTTTTGTAGCATGCTAACATAACCAGCTGCCGTATACGAACCTGCACCACCTGGAGCTCCATCGTCCTTCTCTAAGAAAAGGTACGCCATACCATTACGAACCTTCCACTACTATGACGTGTAGAGAAAATTTCAATGGGGCATGTGTTTGTCATGTCAATATTGCTGAAAGCCATGAAGACTATCTAAATTGAATTTTCGTTCATCAGAAAACAGGGTTTTTTTTTCACTTCTCAACGTACCAGGTTAGGTATTCACGGCCAAATCTTAAGCGGCCCAGTTTGTAACGTGGAAGCAATTGAGGAATTTGTTTACGCTTTTTATTTACCATATAATTTTGCTGTTAGAGTCGTCTGATTGTTATTGGACTGTAATTAGTATCTCTAACCGCTTTAATTTGACTAGAGAAAAGTCCCATGCTATTCATAACAGCCCGCCTGATTCTCCTACTTAATGCAGGAGAAATAATAGGGGGGGGGGGCTGCGAAAGGATTTTGCTTTTCCATAGTTCTCAGGGTTCTTTAGAAAGTTGCTAATAGCAGTTTTACTGCTATTTACGTTAGCTGCTCTCGCTTGCTGCGACAAACCTTGCTTATGGAATCCTAGAATTCGAGAGCGCTCAACTGCGGATAGTTTTCTCACTTTAGGAATAGTATCACCTTTACACAGTCATTACTAATCTCTAACCGAACTAAACACATAAGAATTACCATAAATCTAACAATTTATTCCTTTGGTTTTATAATGTTGATCATGTGTAAAAAGCCTAATTTAATGAAAATACAAAATATGAAATGACATTTGTTTCCATAAACTTTTAGATTGTAGTATTAATAACCTAAAGTCGGAAGAGTTTAAAACCTATCCTTAAAATAAGGTTTCTTTTAAAAGATTTTTAAGTGGTATTTGATTATTTGAATAGTTGTATTCATGCAGAGTAATATTTGATTCATCATCTCTGTTTTGTATTTACCAAATTTGTAAAGGAATAGAGTCTACAATCGTGATCTTATGGATCAGAATTGAACTAAATATACACTCATCGGTTGGGAGGACCAGTCTGTGGTCTACATTTTGCCACTACCAGGAAAGCTTAAGGACATCCCGGAGCAAAAATATAATAATTTTAGTGCAAGCGACTGTATTATGTCACGCTGTACTTCTATTGGTTCATAAACCGTGTGCTAAACTGCTATGCGAATGTGTATAAACAACATGGTCAAGTTTAAGTGAATAAAAAAGTGACAATCTTATTCTTGCTATAATACTTCCACAAATATGCTATGGAGGGAGAAATGGTGTGTTGTGGAGTTGTGGAGTTATGTGGGTGACGATAAAATGGCAAGTCGATCGACTCGGTCTCCGTCACTCTCACTGGCTGAGCTCTGCCTTGGCTGGAATGTGTTTTATTTACAAAATAAATTAGATAGGTATTTAATTTTTTGATGTTATAAAATTACGCGTGTCTGAATCAATTTCAAGGAGAATATGGGACTCAATCAGTAAACGGTTTTGACGTAATTCGTATGTTCTATGTTTTTTATAAATGTATTTTATACACTTTTTAGACGCTGAAATTATTGTTTTCTTTTACAAAAAATCAACCAGTTTCCTTATTTAGTGCGAGGAAAAAGTTTTTTTTCTGTTTACGTGTCTATTTAAAATGGCTTATTATGGGCGATACTTTTAATACATGTTTATATTCTACCCACAGCTGAAGGGTATACGATACTAAATACAGTGTAAGTGACAACATCGGGTCACATACGATTTGAATAATCTGTGATGATATCCATTAAGAATGTCATCTACCTTCTTCAATCCTATTGGAAAATAGACCACTTACAACACCTACTACAAGATATTCTCCCTGAAATTGATTCCGACACGCCTAATTTTATAATTAAAAAGAGATAACATTATTTGCTACTGTTCTGAGCAACGCCGAAATTATTTCTGAGTGCACACACGCATATGAAGCTGGGTGCACACACGCTAATATTGTTGAGAAGTTTTCAAACCAAGAAATGTCATCAAAAGTTATAACACTTGCAAAAAGTGTGCAACAGCTTCGAAGTCAGCATTTTTCAACTGACAAGTTTTGAAAATAGTCATATTAAAACTTAGCCTTGGACGAATTTAATAAGGCAACATATAAAAATTAAATACCTATATAATTTATTTTGTAAATACAAACACATGCCAGCCAAGGAAGAACTCAGTCAGAGAAAGAGTGACGGGCACTGAGTCGATCGACTTGCCATTTTATCGTCACCCACATAACCCCACAACACACCATCTCTCTCTCTCTCTCTCTCTCTCTCTCTCTCTCTCTCTCTCTCTCTCTCTCCCTCATGCTATAGCATATTTGTGGAAGTATTATTGCACTTTGTTATTCACCCAAAATTGACCATGTTTGTTATATACATTCGCCGAGCAATTTAGTAACAGGATTTATAAATAAATAGAATTACAGCGTAACGTAACACAATCGCTTACACTAAGATTATTATATTTTTGCTCCAGTATGTCCTTAAGCCTGCCTGGTAATGGCAAACATGTAGATTACACACTGGTCATCCCAACCGACGAGTGTATATTTAGTTCAATTCTGATATACAGAATCTCGATTGTAGACTCTATTGTTAAAACAATGTTGGACACTTATAATGGAAGTAGAATTAGAGGAACTATTCATTATTTTGGGGGGGATCTTAGAATGTAAGAATAAACAATGCTAGAATAACATTGACCCTTATTTGAATTTAGATACGTGTCGAGGTTTATCTGCTTCTATGAATATACTACTGTTTACATCATAACCGGCACAGATAGATTTAAAACATAGTTAGCGTTCATTATACATGCTATACATATTTCAATCAAATTTTATAAAAATATGAAAAGACAAGATGTTTCCTTTATGAAAATTCGTAAACTACAATTTTGATTATCAAATTACTTGTACAATCAAGTAATATTATCGAAGACTCATTTACTTTCAATAATTTTTAATCGGTATTTAATATAAGCAGAACTCATCCATAAAAACGGGAGAACAACTACGCATGGTTCCAGGATTTAAGTTTCATTTTTAATACTTTCTAGACATAAATATTTGATTTAATCATTGTTAGAATCAAATGCATGTAAGAAATTTTTTGTTTAACATTAGTATAATATTATATACTTATTTAACATAGCGCGGACGGCTATATGCAAGTGCATGCGAAATGACGTTACCGGTAGAGATAAACAAAACTTTAAAAAGAGATCACGTTAAAGATGGAGTTATGTTCTTGATCACGCGAGAGACGTAGCTGACGTTCGAGAGCAGCATTATGTTGGTGACGCCACAGCCGTAAGAATGAGGAAAGACATGTCGTTTTTAAAAAGAAAAAGGGAGATGAAGTTACTTTCTATTCTTTGTCTACTTTGCAACTGAGGTTAGAAAATGTTGGTTTCCGAAAATGGTTACAATAATACTTAATTGTAATATAACTTGAGTAGTGCTAAACAATTCTGACAGTACAAGTAATTTCAATCGTCTATAGTAACGCGCATCAGGGAACTTATACGGCATAAGCGTAGATCACGTTGGCATGTATTCATCACATCACAGACGAAAAGCTTGTTGATTATTTATTAAAATACACTGTGTGAAATGTAAATTGTTCACTTACTTCACAAAGGGGACCTGCTGTGTCGTCCCAGCCATGATGTAAATAAAAGCAATTTTGCCAACCTGAATAGATATGAGTACGTTGTTAAAATACTCGATGAAAATTTTTAAAGTATTTGTATATATTTTTATTTTGGAGCTGATATTTAATTATCGCAGAATGTATCCATAACATAGCTGATATTTAATTATCGCAGAATGTATCCATAACATATTGGTAATTATTTATTTATTCATAACTCTCGGGTTATTTAAAATTATAGATTCCCTGCAGGAATGATATGTGCAAATGTATAAGATATATCCGATTTAATATGAACGCAAACTTGAACAGATTCTGATGCGTTACTTCTCTGCTTCATAATAAATGAAATGTATATTGATTTTGGTGAAACTTTACACATCCCCGTAAGATATCCCTTAATCTAGTTTGTAAATTTTAACCGAGAATTAATATTCCTGTCACGATTTTGTTTTTCGTCGAAATGTAGCTGCGGACGTTTGTATTAAATATCAACTTTCGATTCGGCAAACGTACTTATAAGCAGTCGCTTTTCACTAATCAAAACGCAAACTATTTTTATTTTACAGAGAAAAGATAAAATGTACTAAATTGAGAAAAGATTTTCTAAAATTTAATAACAATGTTTCACTCTTTGTTTTTGTTTTTCTTAATATGTATGCAAGCCTCTATCCCTCTATCTTAGACTTTTCTCTCTTTCTGCATTTCTCTTTTTTCTTCACCATGATATAACATATTTATCCTATAGGATTTTTGACTCCATAAGCTTTGTGTCCAAAACTTTACCAACTTTCGCGTGTTTATTATGCATCACATTTTTGTAAAAAAGGTATGTTATCGCATATTTTATACTACATAAAACACTCCGGTTCTGTTCGAGGTATTTAATTTTCTAGAGAAAGTAATAACACTTAGAATTTAATTTTAATTAGATAGTGTGAGGTACTTCAGTCATGGCTTCCTAATTAGAGACGCAGAAACAACAAAGTGCCCTTGTATGAAAACAATGGTAACAGATTCAACTCTAGATTTTGTATTGAGTATTCAACGTTATCCTTAGGTTCCATTCCTTTAATCACATTTCTCATTTGTATTTTAATTAATGTAAATTATTTATAATGTATGAGGTTTATTCTGTTCTCACTATAAACAGATAGAAAATGTTTACTTCGTTCCTTTTCAAACGTTATGCGTTCGATATTGTACGCAATATACCCAATAAAGCAATACTTCAACATGACCGATTACATAATCGCCAACATCACCCAGTATGCTAATCAAGCAGGTTCATGCCCAGTAAATCACGAACATAGAAGAATAATCGATATGAATATGCATTTCCAGATCGGGAACACAGAAGTTCGACAAAGTCACAACTATTTATTCTGAGACCAGGAGGTAAGAAATAGAATGCAGAAGTTCCTGATTTGGACATGACACAACCGATAATCGATACACGATTCATGATTTAAATTGTGTAGCCTTCATCAAATAAATCCCTTTCCAGCATTTTCCATTTACATTCTTTCACGCACAACAAGTTTGTGAAGGCGATTTATCGTCCCGTATACCCTAAAGCTGTGCGCAAATCTTCTGATATCTAAGCATGATGGCATTTTCTACGCATATCTGATATTAAAAAATCTTGCGAACCAGTGTTTTATTATAGGTTTAAACTGTAAAGTGCATTTAATACTAGATGTTCGCTTCAATGTTATAAAGTTAGAGATGCATATGCATTCATTACACAAATAACATTTTAATTCGATATAAAATCGACAAATTTGAGAATTTATATACAGTTTTTAGCCTTTGTTTACTTAACCTTTAATTTATAATGAAATATTCTAAAACGGCGTTTTTCAAGTTAATACATTTCTGTCTATAATTCAATACCTTTTATCTTTGTCATAATAATACATTAATTGAAATATTATCACTGTTAATTTGAACCATTCTCGAGAATAATTTTATGGCAGAAATATAAGATGAATGTATTTATCTTTTATCGAGTCCAATGTAAAAAAATGCCGTTCTTAATCACCAAATGTTCAGCTTAATAAATTTATATTTAGAATGCTAAATTACACTCAATAATATATATATATATATATATATATATATATATATATATATATATATATATTCTGGGAAATATTGTCAAACGATATATGGTTTTAAATTGTCCGAATGTTTCCGAAATTATTGTAACGAATAATAAAAATACACTATTTGTTGCGATCAACCCAATCTTTGTTTCCTTGATTTTGTTAAAGCAATATATATATATATATATATATATATATATATATATATATATATATATATATATATATATATATGTGTGAGATGCCTTTAATAAGTTTTCAGCCAATTAAATCATCGTAGACTCTTAAACATGCAGTATGTTATAGCTATACATCTTATAACATGTATTGTGATATTATGGCTGAAAATTTTATGTATCGACTAGAATATCTTAAACATTTTTGAGACTCTATGTATGTATTATAACAAACAAAATACATTTAGATTTTTTTGTAAATCGTATATACTAAAGAATACATTCTCTGAGAGGCAACAAAGATATTTGGAAATAATATAGTATTCTGACAGAAAAATTCATTACAATTAGACAGGGAGGATACTAGAATACTTTTACAAGATGGGAGGTCTCACATCTGCGATATTATTCATGGAGGTTTCAATGGGACTTGGAATCGTATATAAATAATTGACTCAAAGTAATCTAAAAATAAAAAGCTTTTAAAAATGCCTATTTATTGTTACAACTACTAGTTTTACTTTGCGGATTACTTTAACTCGTGACAAGCAAAGAAGTTGTATTGTCAGATAAATATGTGAATAAGATTATTACAATGAGAAAATGTTTACCTTTAATGATTAGTGATTCATTACAAAACAACTCTATATTATTCACCTTCCATATGACTTGAATGTTACTAACAGTTAAATACAAATTGTA
>NC_136499.1:92124979-92332479 GCF_053919585.1 Euprymna scolopes | reverse complement strand
CATGCCCCTCGTGTGTATATATATATATATATATATATATATATATATATATATAATTTATGTAACATGTTTATTACACAAATAACCAGAGTAAATGATTGAATTAACAGAAAAGAAATATATATATATACATGTATATATATATATATATATATATATATATATACTAGTATGTGTACCCGACGTTGCCTGTATTTAACTGATAGTTGTAGTCGTGGCAAAAATAAATAAGTACCTTTATTTTCATTAATTTATTGATTCCATTATTTTCATTGATAATCAATCGTTTTGAATCCATTCTCTAGGTATAGAATGACTTTCAAAATGGCGGTGGGGGAGTCTACTATGAAAGAAGGTCTTAACACGGGGGGTTAGGTTCTATGTTCTCATTTTGTTTACTTTGCATAAGTATAGTTCGCTAAGTTCGCACCAAATAATATCCAATCACTGTTTGGTTGGTTGGTTGTTTTTTGTTGTTTTTTTACGGTATATCAGCCCGCATTCAATGCCGAATCCAGTGATTTTGAACAACATTTTTAAAAAAACAATACATTTGTTTTTTGTTTTGTTTTTTCAAGTCGGTTGCTAATAAACCCAGAGTTGGGGTCCTAACAGGTACTACCACTCCGGGTCAGAGTGGACCTGGAAGCAATGTCAATTAAGGGGTGGCTCCACACTTCCCAAAGCCCAGAAAATGCAGCAACACTATCGGATATAGTTGAAGGTCATATCTAGGACCCCAATCAATGTTTGAAGCGATTATATACTACATGTATAATGTTTTGTTAGTTTACTGATTTCTTAACAGACTAATGTTCTTCCTATGTAGAGAAAGTTTTAGTGATACTAATGCAATTACGCATTGTAATTAATATTACATTACTTAAAAATCTTTCTGTGACAAATTCTTTGAAATCATATCAATTTCTGCAAAGTGTTAGTTTTAAAGACTCGTGAATTTTAAGAAAACATGTTCTCATTACTTTACTTTACATATAAGTCTTTCCCCCTGAATCCTCACTAAATGATGGATGTTTATGTGTCATGTTATGTTCGTTTTCGATTTTTTATTAACCAAATAGTGTTTATTAAAATCCAGGAAAAATACTTTCAGGGATGTGTAAATGCAACATATATATATTTGTCGACCAGTCTCAATAGACGTCATTAAATAATCTACACAATACAAACGAAAATCTTTTGATATTTATTTGATTTGCTTTTTACTTTAACTAAATGTAACTCTGAATTAACGGTAAACTATTTTTGTCAAATTGGTTTACTTCAGTTCATATTGTGCAGACATTCATGTGGCTATAACAAAAAACAATGTTTTGTCAAAAAAATACATTTTGGATGCAAATTCCTGGATACCTAAATGAACACCAGTAAAAGGGCACTCTTATTTAATGATCACAATGCAATTACACATTGGAATTAATGTTTCATTACTTAAAAATCCATCTGGGAAATGTTCCTTTAAAATCATATCACTTTCTGCAAAATGATTGTTTTAAACACTCATTAATTTTAAGAAAAAATCTGCTCATTTCATTCACTTCTCATATAAATCTTTCTAAGTATAATCCATTTGATATCTTTGAACATAATACTAAAATTCCTCATGATAATTTTGTATCTTTTTCAAACAAATTGCATTTCACAGATTGCTAGTCAATTTATGTTTTAATGTAATTTTTGTTTTGGTAATGTAGTCATTCATTACTTTCTTCCCACTTTTCTAAAAGTTAAAAAATAGAACATATTGTGCTGCAATGTTTTGCACGATCATCCAATTTTTTTTTTTTGTTAATTAAAAATACTTTTTAACAATGAGTATATTTTTTTTGTATAAACTATGTTTTTTATATTATCTAAATATTTAAATAAGAATTTTAATTTAAATATCAAATCGTTTTTGTTTCTTATTCATAAAACCTTACTGTTTTACATTCAATCCCGACAGAATTCATTTTTTAAATCTCTTACTTACTGTCTTCAAACACGGTGTTGCCCAGGCTAAAACCATTTTCTCTTGCTCGAGTGCTAGCAATTGTTTTAAGGTAGGATACTATTCCAATCGACACCGACAAGAATAAAACTACATCAAGGTAATATGTTATATGTAATTTCATTTATATTTAGTTTTATATGGCCCCGAGCAAACAAAAAAAAAACAGATGATTCAAACGTTTTTCTAAAAAAAAACACACACACTCACTGTTATGTTTTGTTTACATTTGATATTGTTAATATTTATTTGCCTCAACACAAGGTCGGTATTTCATGACGGGAATATCTAGCAAATGATCTACGCTAGGTTGCCTTGAAAATCACTTGTTTATCTTCCTGGTGTTGCTCACAGTTTACAGTCCTCATTCATAGAGAAGACGTGTTTAAGCACAGCATCTCCTGGTGGATAGTGAATCAAAATAGACTTTGGTAATAATTTTGTGCAGGTCAACTGAATTTAAAATACATTGTTTCAAAGGCACATGATGTCAGAAGTAGGCGAATTGGCTAACACGTAACTTTTAAACTTTTCCTGGTTACTGTGGTTAATTTTTTATTGCACAGGTACTTGCTGCTATTTTCATTTTTGTGGGGGAATTCTCAATAGCTTTATGCAAGCAAAGTCTGCCTAATCACTAATTGTGTCAATGCATTTATGTTTTAATTTGAAAAGCCTACTGAGATCTTCCAAGAATGGAATAATTTTTCTTAAAATTATAGTGCCGATAGTGAGGAAGGAAAGAAATCTTGTAATGCTGACATTTATGATGTAGCAATGGTTACCTAATATTAAACCACGACAATGTATTTATGCATTAATTTGGAAATTCTAATTATCCCTCTTCTTAAAAATTGTTTCAGCTTTCGTACAATTATGGTAGCCTTGGTGGGAAGAGAAATTATTTTATATATGTTGTACAATACTTGTCGGGAGCATGTTTAATTGTTTCCTATATGTATTTAAATTACCCATCCGAGGGTATGTGTTTTACACTACCTGTCCCCGCTAAGGTAAAATTCTTTCATATACATGCTATAAATTACCTATCCTAAGAACAGTACATGTGTAATAGCCATCCTAGGGTAGGTAAAATATTCTTTTGCTCAAAATAGCAAATGATACATAGACATAAAAAATCCATCTCTCCTAAGAATAAGAAATATGTTCAAAATTAACTTCAATTTGTCTGCATTTTATAGTATTTTTGTGATAGGGAGGGGTACTTTGTCAGTCCTGGAAATTGCTGAAACAATTTAAGATCATAAAATTATTTTATTTCATGTCTGTTTATTCTTGGTTTTCTGTGAAAGTGAACAAGGTCAGTTTCTGTAGGGAGTGACCAACATATTTCTGAATTTTCAATGTTACCTTCGGGGTATGACGTCACAGTTGTAGTGGTGAGTATGAAGAAGCATGATTATATTGTTTTTAAACGTGCTCTGGAGTTCTCTAGAGATTAACAAACCTTCACTTTTGGGGTTGGGCTGGAGGAAGTAATGTCCATTTTGAAGTCACATTTCAATCTCCTACAATGTCATATTCCAAAATATGGAATGCATATGGAATCATATTCCGGAAATGACAGCATTTCTCTAACTATTATGTTGTCGCTGGTGATGGTGGTGGTGCTGGTGCTGGTGGGAGAACAACATTAATATTGAAAATTGTGGTAAAGTAAAAGTTGTCTAATCATCATCCATGTCAACGCATTTATGTAATTATTTGAAAATCCCTGCTGAGTTATTGTCAAGGATATCATTTCCCTTAAAATTATGGTGCCGGTAGTAGAAATGAAAAGAAAACAATGATGTGGAATTTTGTAGTGAAGCAAGGGTTGCCTAATCATAAGCTCAATATATTCGTTTATTTGTTAGTAAAACCAGCTGAGTAATCGTCTGAAGATGACGTCTTTTTTACAAAATATTTTGTTGTCGGTAGTAAAAACAAATGAAACACAGTGATATGGAATTTGATAATGAAGCATAGGATGTTTAATCACTTTACTATGTCAATGTATTCATGCATTAATTTGAAAATCCTGTTGAGACATCATCCAAAAATGACAGTTTTTCTTACAATTATAGTGCCGATAGTGAAGAAGGAAAGAAATCTAACAATTCTTAAATTTATGGTGAAGCAAGAGTTGCCAAATCATAAACCAAGACAATGTATTCATGTATTAATTTGGTACAATTATTTCATACCTATTTACTACTCGTCCAAGGGTAAGTAAAATATGTTTTTGCACGAAATATCAAATGATACATAAACATTAAATTTCCTCTATCCTACAAATAACAAATATATTCCAAATCAACTTCAATTTTGGCATTGTTATAATCACCCAATTTCTGCCACAAAATTTTGATTGGCAAAACTCATAAACAGAAAATATATATTTTCTAATTTCATCTTTTTTTTTACATAATCTGATTTGATGTTTTCCTTAATATTCAAATCACTATTTTTTTGCTGCTTAATATCAAATACAGCAAATGAGTTATTTTTTATGCATCAAACAATTACATTTTCTCATTCATCCAAACTAATCACTGAACATCAATTTCATATTTTCTTCACTAAAATATTACTGTGCTTGATGTCATCAAGTGGAGCGGATCATTTTTTTTTTCATTTGTTCACACATTTTTCCAATTTATATATATTTTGTCCAAGATTCCTAGCCTATGTCATTGCATACCAAGCTGTTTATTAAACGTTAAGGTTCACTGTAAACACATGTTACACCAAAATAAAAACGCTTCAGATAATGTCTTGATATTCAATTCAGTTTCTCACATGACATCTTATGAAGTTAGTAGAAATGTTACAGACTTTTGAATCTCAAACACTTTCAATACTGTGCACTGATATTTTCTTTTTTGGAATATAAGCACATTCATGATTTTTTTTACAAACGCCAACAAATGTCACATTTTGTAGCAATGTACTGAAACAATTATAAAAATAGGTATCTAGGAAAAGCCCACTACATATGTTATAAATTCCAAATTTCCACAACCTGGCAAATACTGGTACACGCTAGCAAATTTAGATTTGCAATTACAGAATATGATTCTAATTTTTTCCTTTGCTCTTTATTCTAACACTACACTAAGTTTACTGTGTTATTTCGCTACAGTTGATATTGTGTAGAACAATAAGAAAATCATAGTGAACAATGCATTCAACAAAATTTCACACAAATTTCTAGATACCTATATCTAATAAGTTCAAAAGAAAGGACACACTTAAGGAGGTATTTTGGTGGTCAAGTCACTAAATAGAGATTAGCTGGTTTCCCGGCATAGCCCAGGATGTAATAAAGATTGACTGAAATACATGTTCTAGCTGGTTTCTAGGCGTTGCCAGGGATGTAATATAGACACATTATGTTGTATATTACCTGTTCTCTTCTCCCTAAGGTAAAACAATTTCATATACATGCTGTAAATTACCTACGCTAGGGATAAAACATGAACAATACCAGTCCTAGGGTAGATAAAACAAATAATACATAGAGATGAAAGATTCCTCTCCCCTAAGAATAAAACATATATTCAATATCTGCTTTTGTTTTTTCATTTTTTATACGGTCCCGAGCAACGCCGGGTATCCCTACTAGTTCCAAATAAATGACAAGTTGGGGAGAAAAACAAGATTGATAAAAACTGTTTAATCATATTCTCTCAGCAAGTATAATCTGTACACATCCATAAGCAAAATACTCCATAAAAGACTCTTTCATCGTCTTCCATGTTACACTATATCCGGTTTTATTAATTCTTGCAGAGTAATTATCGTCCTCTCGGTTTTAATGAGACAAATCAGCTTACTTTCAGTTTCTGTCTATCTTAACTAAATGATTAATACCTAATTATTTATATGAAACAAAAAAAAATGCAATTGCCTGTGAATAATTAAATTAAGGCGGATCACTGTATCTTGTTCAATTTAGCAAATATATTATACGTAGCTACTTGGTGTTTTATTCTGTAGTCAAGATAAAGTATTCTATGAACTACGAAAAGAACATATAATCAAAGGTATAACTACCTGAAGTAGTTTTACGAATGACCTTAACCACCTGTAAAACGCTGATCAACTGGTCTTATTGTAAGATCACACCAAAACCTTTAGCCACAAGCCGAAGGACCGTTGTTCCAGTCAAATGGATACTTACAAATGACTGAATGAGAATATATCAGTGACTGCATTATACACACTAGAATAATAATATAAATACTGCGTATATTCAGGAACAAGATAAGCCAAAGAATGGGGTGAATTACATTTTACAAAATATCAATAGTATAGCCAGTCTCCAATGGTTCCCTTCAACATACAAATCTTCTATTATGAAAAAAAAAACCACAACAATTATTCTGCCACAAGACCAATGAGTAGGTTTATAGACGCAAGGCAGAATTGTAAGATTGAAGTTGCCATAGGCAAAATAAGATATACCCAAATGACGCTAAAATAGGTATTATGCACTGAAATTAAGAACAGGATTTCTGGAAAATATAAACTTGTGTACAGAATTATGTAGAAATCAAGAGGACAACTACTTGCCTGACTACCTGCGTATTATTACACATTAGAAACCACAAACGGCTTTGTACCAAGTTTATATTAGCTTACAGAAGCCATACACGGTTATATAATATTTAAAATGTAGCATGCACCTCATATAATTAAAACCTTAGCCTTTGTATAAAACTGGTCTTTTACTTAATATATAATGAATGAATGAAGCGGAATTAAATACTGTTGTCGCTAAACTCGATAACAAAAGCTTTGCAGAAACTGAACATTGCCTCTGTAATACCAGTATTCAAAATTACTGATCTATGAACTGGCCAGTACTATTATTGAACCATTTTCTATTGTTTCTCATCGAAAGAGGTTGTGGAGTTGCATATCACACAAACCTTGGTTCACTACCCTGTAAACATTATTTTTTTTTCCTAATCGACATTGTGGATTGAGGACAGCTTGTTCTAAGCCCTATTTCTTTATTATAATCTCGGAACGCATTTATCATGCTATATATAAAGGGCAATAAGCTAGCGTGTTAACTCTTAATAGATAAAAATCTTTTACAAGGTCTTGCATCTAATGCTCTAATTAAAATTAATTTATATACTGTCACTGGATGAATACTTAATCGGTTCACATACATTTTAGACAAGATAAATAGTTCCCGTGTCGATCATTGAACATTTATTTTTCCTGATATTTATAAACGACACTGACTGCTGAAATTATGTCGGAACTGTGTATATCTGTTGATGCCACAACGTTCTCTAACAGCTGCGCTGCCTTAAAGAATATGCCCATATAAAAAGAAATGGCAAAGGCTTAGAAACGATATTTAGTTTTTAGTAGAATAGCGACACCAATGGATGGATAGATACACTCCTATTAAGAGTTACGGCCATTTTGTTTCAACAAATACAAATAACTTTTTTTATCCACGGATTGTCATGCACGATACTACTCTATCTGAGAATTAATTATTCAAACTTAGAATCGGAATTTGAACAAATACATATATCACATTACTAAAAGTGCTGATTTTAGAGAATTACACAATGTTAGATAATGGCATTGTTAACAGTTAAAGTAGTTATTATCAGTCAATCTGTCCATCTATCTATTATTTATCTAACCAATGGTATTTTAAAAATAGTTTATACTGGGAGTTAGTTATTGTTTGTGGAATAATGTGTTGCAATAGGTTTTAGCTGAGGATGTTTACATAACATAGCTAGGTTAAATAAACAACATGACCTTAGGCAGGCATATGTAGAAAGGTCGGACGTTGAGAGATGCGGTATTTTGAATGATGATGTAAAGGAACTGAGGTAAAGATATCGGGAAGGTTGGAGAAAGGAGTTTGAGTTTGATCACGGAAGTGAATGAACGTACTTAAAAAAGAAAGCGATGCTGTGAAGGACAAGCATGTAGACACGAAATGCAACCTCCTGCTGAAATAAAAAATTATAATTCAAAAATATAAAGTGTTGTTCTGTGGTTTCACAAAAGAAGGCAGAACCGAGGCCTCAATCGGTTATGATGTTGTTCATTTGCTGTTTAATCACGGAGCTCATCAGTCAATATAGACGAACTCTAGGAGAAAGAAAAGGTATGTAAATATGAACTGTGATATATACCCGTATGATAACTCTTTGATACAATATGATTCAGTTTATACGTCGATATCATATCCCCCTGGCTAAAAATAATGCATACAATTTATATGTTTATCTGGTGCCGTTTTGAAAAATAAAATATATCATCCTCCTATGCCTGACTATGGAATATAACTGTTCAATACAACATATAACTGTTTTAGTGCCGATCCACCTCTCAACACAACACGGGAAATGTGGGGTCCATCCACAGCATTAGGAAAATAGTACTTATCTTCATCCTATATCTCTACGAAACAACAATTCGACTACTCATGGAATATATTACGGCATGTTTTTGTTAATTACCTAATCGTTGTGTATGATAAGACATTTCTGAGTACACTAATATGCAGAAATATAAATGTAATTCGAGAAACTCTGTTACTGTCTGTTAAATTGGCTCTGTAGTTATAGTCGTTAATTTATAAAAGCCACTTACGGTTCAGTGGCAATTTCCCGTCAGGTTTATATTAGTAAAGCTTGTAATAAGAACCACACAATCACACCCACGTACATACACGCATATATAATATATCTCTCTTCCTCTCTCCCTCTCTCTCTCTCTCTCTCTCTCTCTCTCTCTATATATATATATATATATATATATATATATATATATATATATATATAAATATAATATATTAGAACATTGACAAGGAAGAAACATTATAACCCTAGAACTTATTCACTGTGGCTACCGGAAGTAAGTCATTACTCAAAAGTCAACGCACTCCAAAAACCGATTAAAAAATTGCGAATAACAAAATGCACTCATTCAGAAAAAAATCAAAATTTTATTTTAAAACTAAGTATAACATAGAAACACATTATAAAACAAAATATAACTATTTAAACCAGCACTATATAAACATGAATTGGACGTCCAATACAAACAGTGCTGAAAATGTAACTATGATAATGAGAGAAACAAGAACATTTTTAATTTAAACAAAGTCATACAAACACTGAATTGTAGAAACGAAATAGTAAATAAAAGAAAAAAAAATTATGATACCGAAATGAAACAAATAAATAACAAAATACGTAAAATTCAGTGCAGCAGTTAAAAACATAAATATAAATTACATTACTTCTATCTCACCCCTGCTAAAATCTGATGTATATATTAATCTGCCAGACTTGAGCATTATATTTCCCTCAAAATATCACAAATTTTGTAAATTCATAGCTATCAAGAATTTGTTTGTTTGAAGCCTTGTCTTGTTCTATGAAAAATTCATCAGTGTGGCGTATTAACGTCAAATATATCGGTTAGTTACAATAACGGAACACTACCATGGTTTATTCATGAATTAAATTTCTCTGTTTCTTTCTTGTCAGATATGTTTTTAATACTACACTTATAAAGTTCTAGTTACATATTTAGCATCATTAAAATAAATGCATGCATATATATATATATATATATATATATATATATATATAAAGGGGGTTAGAACAGTAGTCTAAAGAGGAGATTGTATTTTAATGTGATAGTAAAATTACTAAGTTAATTAAAATACAAGAAAAAATTGCTCGTTGTAATGGAGCAATTAAAAGATACATCTGCCTTACTTAAAACAAATGCTAGGTTTATTTATGGTGTCTTTTATATATAAAAAACACCCAATACTTTTGCTGATAAGGAAACTTTGTTTAAAAAAAACTATATGTCAAAATTATTGTCCATGACTTAATGTCTATCGCAATGAAACCATTGTTTCCGAAACGATCGTACAAATTATTGACTTTATTGTGTTCCTTCTTATGAAACAGATTTTTAATTTTTAATTTAAATTTTAATTTTAAATTATTAATCACATTACTAAATATATATATATATATATATATATGTGTGTGTGTGTATATATATATGGGTGTGTGTATGTGTGTGTGCCTGTGTGTGTGCGTGAAAACACAATGAATAACAAATGGAAAACCGTGGTAATTGTTAAACTACATTTTCAACTGCCTTGGTTTTAAATGCAAAACATGCACAAGTTATAACGGAGATAGAGACACAATTACAGTATCCATTTTAAAACACCTACACAAAATATAACGATTCTTATAGGAATCGGCTAAGTTTAGATAAAAATGCAGTCAGTATTTCATTCTTTTTTAATATTATTTAACAATTATATCGATTCATTGTTAAAATACAACGCGCAAAATACAAATTATATATAAAGTATCTCCAATATTTTATTTTTACCGTGACCTTTTTAATAGTGTTATATTTTTGAATCCCCATGTCATTACCCTTTCTTGTAAATGTCCAAATACTTTTTTTAATACTTAATTAACAGATACATTTTTCGGATAACATTCTGTTGCGGAGATGTTTAATAGAAATTGGATCTACTTACTTTTGTAGGATGTTTACAGTAACCGTCAATAGTAATGCCTGATATAGTGCATTAAGAAAAAATTATTTTTTTTGTACTTTTATTATAAGCCTGCATAACTTTTATTAATTGTTCGTTTGTGCAAAATATGTTCGACAACCTTTTTCGGATTTTTATATTCTTTCAGACATATAACATTCAATTAATTGATGAGCATAACATTAGGCGAATGCTTTAGTTGTAACTTCCAATTTTACGTGTGCGTTGAGAATGTGCGAAATATATCTGATTTTTTTTAAATCTCTATATATATAAGCAAAAATGTGTGTATGTATGTATGTTCGCTTATTGTGTATGTCTGTAAAAGTCTTAGTTCGTCGGCCTTCTCGCTCGGCTTGCTTCTTTTTAAAACTTCTTATACCAGTCTAAAAGATAATATCTGTGACTTAAGAATGGGGGTCGCGTGTGTATTAAATTGGCCTGACTGTCACGCGCTATTTTTTCCAGATATTTCGATCACCGCGTGTTTCTTTCGCTTTTCAATATAAAACAAGCGAAAACTGGCTTGCAGCCGCGTCATGTTTCAAGGTCAAACATCACGCGACTTAAGTTTCTCGCACCTGCGTATTTCGTTTTATAAACGTTAAATAAGGATGCTTTTTCATTTCATTTCTCTCGTGACCGATGTGGTTAGGACCCAGGGGGTTTTTCCATTTCGTTTCCACCTCCACGTCAAAGCTTCGGGGTTCAAGCCTACTTTCCTACTAAATTCTTTTATTGCTTTTACACCTCCAAACACCTGGCTAAAGTTTTTTTTTTTTTAAATAGGGGTGTTTTGATCACCCCCAACACACACACCTACAACCACCCTGGCCACGCCGGATACCCCCACTAGTTAAATATAATTTGTCCATGGGCCCAATATTAGGCATTTCAAGATAACAATCTAGATTTATGTTTTCCTTCACTACTTACGATTTCATGAATTCATTGACTATTTTTTCGATTGGTTGAATTGTTCATTTGTCCTTCTATTGTATATTTTATCAAATTCGAATTGGTATAAAGCCGGTAAAAATAACTTCTAAGTGTTAAAAAATAGAACTTGCAAGACACAGAAGTTCTCTTTTACACATGCGCATGTATACGTTTACTGGTCTTACAGCATTATGTTAAAGAGTTTTATATGCATGCCCATGAAGTACATTATGTAAAGAACCCATTTTAGAGTTATAATTATTTGTTTATTATAGCTGAGTGCACTCAATTATATCTCATTAAACTTTTGAAATAACGAAAATATATTACATACACTATAATAATTTCCAAAGTATTAACTCTATTATAAGTAATACAGCATTTGCATGAACTAAAATATCATATTTAAGCGTATTGAACTACATGTACATGTCGGCGGGCCATTCCTCTATACTGGCTGCAATATAATTCCGACTAGAGCTTTGACTCTAAAATAATAATAATAATAATAATAATAATAATAATAATAATAATAATAATAATAATAATAAATGAATAAATAAAATATTATATTTAAGCGAATATATGTATATACACAATTGGCAAAATATTTTGTCAATTATTGGTCTACGGACCTGAAATTTAATATATACGGAAATCGGCCGGGTGTAACAAATTCAACTCTGTTTTACAAGGTTTAAATAGCTATATATATATATATATATATATATATATATATATATATATATATATATATATATATTACAACTTAGCAGCACAAATAAGCCTTCTCACACACACACATACACATACGCACACACACAAATATATATATATGTTCGTGTGTGTGTGCACGTATGTGTATGTGTGTGTGAGAAGGCTATTCCCTTCTCACACATATACACATACACACACAAACATATATATATATATTTGTGTGTGTGCGTATGTGTATGTGTGTGTGTGAGAAGGTTGGTTTGTGCTGCTAAGTTGTAATATATATATATATATATATATATATATATATATATATATATTATCTGTCTTTGTGCTAAGAACACTTTGTTCTATTAAACACTTGTTTCAGTTAGGTGTCTACGTATTGAAACTTGATTTATACGAGGTTAGACCAGTGGAAAAAAATTCGATTCTGTATTTAAAAGATAAAATAGCTGCTAAGAACTGAACTTGATGGAATTGTAACTTATAAGGCGTACGTAAACATTAAGTATTTTTCTACACTAATATACATTTATAAATGTCTCAATCAGAAACTTAACATTTTAGATGTATAAAATTATACTCAGCGCATCGGCATAATTTTCCTTCGATAATACGCTACTATATCCGTCTGAGGAAAAGTCGCCCCGGATTCTCTTCAGCAATCTGTGAATACAGCTTCTTTATAATTTAGGAATTCCAAAAAGTATAACTTCTTGATGGCTACTTAGAACTTTAAAGAAAGGATAAATGCTGCAGTGAGCAATGTGTAAGTTATTCGAGGACGACGGTATATTTCTATGTATGTTCATAGGAGATGGACATCGTATTGTAAACAAATTTATTGTTTTCAAGAGAACGCACAAAATCAGTCCTCAGACAAAGTTGATTTAAAATAGAATTCGTTATTCTAGCATTGCTTATTACCATCTTTTACGAAAATGTTACACTACAGAAACACCATGTATATAAATCATTTAATAATTAACAATATAATTTGTATGAACATGTACAATACACACACACACGCGCGCACACACGCACACACACATATATATATATATATATATATATATATATATGCATAGATCATCATATAATGATTAGATTACTCTCACTGACGTAATAAACGTTTATAAATAAAATGTTTACATTCAATGTTATTTCACGCGGTTAACGGTAGCCGAATGGATACGACCTTGCTAATCAAGTCGGAGATTACTTGTGTGCAGGATTCGAATCGTAACACCCTGTCCTAAAGATTCCCGAAAGGATGAAACACTAGTGTCTGTATGTATTTAATTATACTGTGCAACACTAAAAAAAGTACAGGATATCTGCAGCAATTTTTGTATACCTAGTAACGTGGAAATTTTATTTCTGGCTTTCTTTTTGTTGAATTAGGTATAATTTGTGCAAAATTGCCACAGTCGTAAATTTCAGTAAAAACGTCAAAAATGGGTTACTGACGACTTTGCAGTCACATATTATGTGTATTAAATTATAAATCTTAAGAGAAAAACACAGTTTAATATGAACATATTATGTACATTATTTGTTAAATCATTTATTTGAATCATTTATTTGCTAAAGTAAGCCGAAATGAGCTATTTTTCCAGATTTAAGAGAGCTAGATGACAGAGCTAGCTTGGTTAGCATAATATTTTCTAGACCAAGGGCTAATTTTTTCAAAAGTAAAAACATAATGCTGTAGCACATGGTTTGGTGTTCACCTCCTTCCGAAAAGCGATGGTATTCGTCAAGAAAGGCATTTTTAATGTAGGCTAAAAACATCAAGGAAAAAAGCTAAAACCTGCCTCAGAACCTTATTTGTAGGGCACGGAAAAAATCTGAGGGTTAAAAATAGATATCCATTTAATAAAGTATTTTTTTAACTAAAATAAAGACCGGATTATTGTGTATTTTAATGTTTTAAACATAAAGAGGCATTTTATACATTCTTTTCTGAAAATTTACTAAATTAAATGCAAAAAATAGAAATGAAATTTTATCAACCCCTTACTTTATGTACGAAAGAATCTAATAACTTGCTAGTGGGCGTTTATAATGGCTTAACATGTTAACATTATGGAATCCTTATTTTTCTTTATAAAACAATTTACTTTTTTCTATGCCATTTCAGCCATATCAAGAAATTATACAAGGCGTACTTTCATTTTGATATAGGAGACCAAGACAAGTCATGGGCTCCTCATGCCTGTTGCCTTACATGTGTGAAAACATTGAGCGTATGGTATGCAAAAAAGAATGTTCACATGAAGCTTGATGTGCCAATGATTTGGCGAGAGCAGAAAGATCATTCTAATGATTGCTATTTTTGTCAGCAAGACTATACGGGCTGTACAACAGCCAAAAAAAAGAAACACATTGTTTACCCAAATTTGCAATCAGCAATGCGCCCAGTTGAGCACTCAAAAGAATTACCTGTGCCAAAACCCCCTGGTCAGGAAATGTGGAGTTCAAGCAGTGGGGATGAACATTACAGTGATGAAACAGTAGAATTTTCTAATTCAGAAAGCAATAATAAACCAATACTATTTTCTTTTAACTTTAACTTTTAACACACATCTCACGAGAAAAGAAAAATGTGCCTTTGAGTCATTCAAGAAAGTTTGTGATTACTTCCTGGGAAAACATCGTTCAGAAGACTATGTGCAAGTTGTGAATGATCTATTGCATCATTTTCATGATATGGGATGTAACATGTCTCTAAAAGTTCATGTGCTCCACTCTCATTTGGATTTTTTTGCTGAGAATCTTGACCATGTTAATGATGAACATGGCGAAAGGTTCCATCAAGATATTTCATTAATAGAAAAACGTTTTAAAGGAAAATGGAACACTGGTATGTTGGCAAACTACTGCTGGAATTTAAAAAAGGATGATGACACTCTACACAAGAGAGTTAAGAGGACAAATGTTGTTTAAACTGGTGAATTCGGTGGGGTTTTCAAAATAATTAATAATAAAGTACATGAAAATGGTACCTTATCCAGAGAAATAAATGTCAGATTTGGAATCAGCATACTTTTCTTACACCGAAACAGGTCTTATATGTCTTGTACTTTTTTTTTCAATTCAAATTTGTTGCACAGTATTATTATAGTCAATAATCATATATATATATATATATATATATATATATATATATATATATATATATATATATATATATATATATATGAGGGTATATGTATATATGATGTATGATTTTATAAACTCATATAATTATTAATAGAGATTAATTTGTGACTTGCGTTTAGTTTTGGCGTCGTTGAATAATGCACAAAGAAAAACTTGTTATAAGCCAAGAAATATATTTTTAAACATATGGGTTAGGAGGTTGTCTAATAACCATTAATTTGGTAGTCTTGCGCTCGCCTACCGGTGGCCGTTTTTTTTTTGTTTTTTTTTTGTTTTTTGCATATGAACAGGTTTGTTTTGTAATTTGTACGATTTACTGGGTAATTTTTTTACCGGCGGCTATTTATATTAAATTATATTAAAACAAAATAAACAAATGTTTTTTATCTCGATTTTTTTTTATCACAGTTTGGACTAACTGGGGATTACATTTTTATTAAAAGAAAATCCCAATCTAATTACGATTCTTCAATTAAAACAAAAAGAAAACTGTATGTCATTTCCATTTTATTAACAGTTTCAAATGTATTTACGTTTTACAAATTTGGGCGTTTAAACAAACGCAAAAAAACATTAAGAACAAAAAAGATATTGACAATGTGACAATCTTTTAATAGAAACTAAGTTTATAACATAAACTGCGCGTGCGCTAAGCATCAATATATTATGTCATTTGAATTTAAGATTAGTTGCGATGTCGTAAGAATTGCTGAGTCGTAGAAATGCCCAAGTTGGTATCCGAGGGCGCGTTTAATTCACTGGTGGAGATGAACCCCCGGATCAAGATGAGAAACTACCGTCTTTACTTGTCGTTCCGAAATTAACATGGATCTCCAATTTGGAGAGCCATGGTTGCCGACGCTGTTAGAACAGCACAGCTGCTGCTAGTGATAGCTGTTTGGGAATTGTTTTTATCACGTAAACATTGAAGTACATTTGTTGCTAGTAGTCCTTGTAGTTTTGAATAATTCGTGAAAAAAAGTTCAAAACTGTATATGGGCAAGAACAGTCTCAAACGCCCTGCTTCGAAATCCGTGATTAGCCTTACTGTATATCACCCTCATAATTGATGATGCTCATATACGGGAAATATTGCTTTGAATGAGAGCTGAGTGATTCATGTATATTTTTATTTTCTGTTTATTTTAGGTGAAGATGCAAATAGTATTCTAAGAGAATTACAAGAAATAGCTACTGGATAAGTTTTATGTAAAGCGACATCCTTCAACAAATCTCCTATCACTAAATTCATAACACAACGTACCCCTTTACACGCAGAAAAGACACATACCTGAAAAATAAATTTAAATACTAATTCTAAACTAACATAGGTATCATAGTTTTGTTCCATTCGCAGTTTGTCGCGAAATCAATATGATAATTGTCGCATGTTATCCTCTTATAAATGCTTCAAAACTTTTTTTGGATAAAAACATTTGGCAATATTGGATGAAACAGGATTGTAATTGAAGAGATCTTTGCTTTTGTTCTTAATTTCTTTATATTTTAGTTGATTTTTTTTATAATTTCCATTTTCAAATTTTACTTTTGTTAATAAATCCTTTGATGGCCTTAGTTCTTTTCCTTCTTTCGGGCGATATTGATGGCGTTTCCTGAACTAGATTAGAACTAAGTAAATTAAGACCAGAAAATACCTGGCGCCTATTTAATTATCGACAATTACGTCAGTTTTCCGCTATTGAGCCTGTGATTCAAGAAAAAAAGTCATAAGTACATTAACGAAAAAAAAAAAAAACTCTTTGGAAAAAAGATTGAAGTTTCTCTCCGCCGCCAAATATTTTAAAATCAGGTGCGAATCTAGAAATAATTAAATATTAATACTAATCAATATTTATCATACCAGAAAGTGAATAAATTCATTGATAGTAAATAGCAGTATTAGATCAAACATGATTACTAGTGTTAATAGTTATGATCTTCAACGAGAACATTTAAGTCTAATCTTAGTGGATTTATTTGGATTGTTTTTGTCGATGTAAATTCCGCCCCTCTTTTTATACAGTAATAATATTTATTAGAGGTATCAAAGCAAGTTTAGAATCACATCGCTCAGAGTTAAAATGAAACATTTTCACACAAACAGGTGGTGTAACAGGTAGTACGTAAAAGAACAATTCATTTCCAATTGAGAGTATCATTGGAATTATAACTGAAACTTTGATAAATAAATAATAGATACGGATTAAGTAAACTTAATACAATATTAGAATTTCTAATTTGATTTGGCTGACGCAACGAGAAATGGAAACTGCATGGACATAATAAATTAACTTCGAAATAAGGTACAGTTGCCATATTCAACATAACGATTTCATATTACGATTAATATGTTTTTACGTGGGAAGTGATGACACAGAAATAATGTACTTGTATGAGTTTTGTGATACTAAAAGCCTACATATTAATAGTAATTTATTTCTAAAGCGAAAAACAGTCATTTATTATATATTTTCTAAATAATTTTGGTAAAAATATGTTCTAATGATTATATTTTAATTTAATCAAAAATCATTAAAAATTTATTTATTTAAATATCATATTCATCAACAAATTTATTTTTTTATTTGAGTAGACCGTCGTTCGAAAAATTGTCAACAGTTTCAGATAGATCTAATGCTACCAACATAGTCTTCCCCGCTTTTCTAGAGCGTGGAATATAATTGCGAAGATTACAGTTAGGATATATGTAGCAGAACGGAATTGCCTAAACACACTGTCAGTAAGATAGACGTTTATAATTTGAGGTGACATACTTGTTCTTGATTGATTGTTTCTTGATTGACTCAAAGATTTTGACCAAGAGAAGAAGAATTCTAACTGAGCGAGAATTAAGTAGGTAAGTTATTCGCTAGAATTCTTGAGAGCTGGTAATACGGAAGAAATTTTCCAGCAGTCATGAAAAGAAGATGCGGTAAGGCATGTGCGGAACAGTAGTAGGGAGGGAATTTGGGGAAACTCAGCAGATCATTTTTAATAGATTAGCATGCCTACACGCCTTCGAGGTGCATAGATTTTCATGGCATTATAAACTTGAAAAGGCGTGATTTCCAGATCATCGAATGTGTTTTCTGTCTGCAAAGTGAAATGTAGGAGAGGTTAGGTTATCGAGTCTAAACTAGTCTTACGTTGGGTAAGAATTTTGCTTGTTCGATCGCTGTGCAAACTAATTCTTAGGTAGTTGTGGGGGGATTGTTGATTGTATATTTATTACTGCCTTTTGCGTATGTACTTCATTTTTATTGCGACAAAAGAAGTATGTATTTTCCGAAAAAAAATACGATATAATAAAAAAAATAGTAAAGAAGAAGAAATTGTATGTATAGATACTACCGAGTAAAGCCAGATATATAAAGAAAAAACATTCTATCGATTTGCACTGTGGTTCTACAATTATGCTACGGGTAGTTTATTCAACAGAAAACGTTTTTATTTCTATTCCATTTTGTCATATTACGTTGCAAGTTTTCCCCTTACTCTGTCAATAGATTAGCACTATGAACAATGAGAATTCCTTAACACTCCACAGCTCTCAATTTACGAGCATCTTTATGAAAATTATAACCGCATGATGCTGCCATCGCAACCCAATGCTTACTACTAATAATTGAGTAATTAAATACTAGTACTGTGTTTTCGTCTGCACTACTTACGAAGACATTCACATACCCATATACATACATAAGACATACATACATATATACATACATAACACATACACACATACACACATACATACATACACACATGCATGCATATATATGCATATATATATATATATATATAGAGAGAGAGAGAGAGAGAGAGATAAATAAAAAGGAACACACTGAGTTATATGTCTATCTACATTTCGTCGTTACTTCGAGACTTCCTCTTGATGAATGAGATTAAGAAAAAAAAAACACTAGCATAAATATTTGATAACTTTCTTGGGAAAAGTGTGACGCTTTTCTATTTCAGGAACGGAAAAAGACTTTGGAAATTCAAAAAAAGGGAGGGCATTGCGTTGTTAAAGAGAGGGGCATGTTTTATAACATGATATAGCCGTTAATGTATTTTAAAAAAATATGCCCCAGTTTGTAATCTTTCTGAAAAAAAAAGTCTCTTAAATTCAAATATAAGTGTGTGATTTATTGAATGATATTGTATATATGAATTATTAGAAGATTGGTTGGTTGTTGTTTTTTGTTTTACGGCATATCAATCCTTTCCAAGTTATTTAATGCCGAATCTGGTGATTTTATAGAAAAAAAAAATTAATAGAATATATTTGTTTTTTGCAAGTCGGTTTCTATTTAAGCCATAGTTGGGACCCTAACAGGTACTCCTATTCCGGGTCAGAGTGCACCTGGGAGCAATGGTAATTAAAGGATGGCTCCACACTCCCCGAAGCCCGCAAGCTGGGGCCTAACCATCGAACATAGTGTAAGGTCATATCCAGGATCAATTATTAGAAGAGGTGTTTCTATGGTGTGAGAGGATTAACCTTGGTCTACACTTAAATTATGTTCTTTTAATAAATGTTTATTTATTAATAGCGGTATATTATAGACACCTTCCTGTTTTTTAATTGTGTTTGAATTTGCGATAGGTGCTAATTCAAGAAGTCTCCGATGCAGTTTATTTGAAATAAATGTTACTACTTTTACGTTTTTGAAGTCAAAAGTGTGATTATGTTGCCATGAATGAGAGAGTAATGCCCTTAAGGAATTGTTATTTCTTATCTATTCTCATACCATAGAACACCCTTCATACAATAAAGACACCCATTCTAATAATTAATACATATAATATCATTCAATTAATTACACACCTATATTTGAATTTTAACAAACATATCTTTTTTCCAGAGAGAATAGTAACTGCGTCATATTTTTAAAAGAATACATTAGTGGCTATATGAACACATAACTCGTTTTGTTCTTTTTACATTGTTTACATTATTAATATTGTTCGATATAGCATGGGCTAAAAGACAAAAGTAAAACATAGATGTGTGATTTTGTCGATCATGAGAATTTCATGACAGAGTTGAGAATTGTATTTTTCCCTTACTTCTTCTGTGCCTATATATTTCCAAAATAACTTGACAATGTCGTTCTAGTACTTTCGCTTTCTTCAAATCAGTATATCATTCTCTGAAAATTGGTCGCCTCTAGAAATGTCACTAATTTTAATTTTTAAGTTTTGTTTATAGAATTCTTAAGTTCCAATGATTCTAATATATTTCTGTTGTAGTTACAATTATACTTTACGCATGCACGGGCATGCACACACACGCATTAATATATATATATATATATATATATATATATATATATATATATGTGTGTGTGTGTGTGTGTGTGTGTGTGTGTGTGTGTGTGTGTGTTTTAGAATATTTATTGATTCCGTTGTAATAAATGCAAAAGAGTATGATAAAAGTTGAGCTTAGGATTTGAGATCGGCAATCTATCAACTGTCCATATTAAAACTTAAAAAAGCAATTCATCTTATGATAACCAGACTTTCTCAGTCTGAATTGTTATATATTAAACTCAAATATTGCATACGTAGTAACAGTTGTGTAAATTATTGATGCATAGAACTGTTGTAAGACAATTTTGCGGTGATGAGAATATGATTTATTACGGTGATTAAATTTGATTGTTTCAGAATCATTTAACTACATATATTAACAAGGTGTGATATAGTGCACTAAATATCTCTGTCTCATTACTAAGACTTTTTATGTTCAAAATTTATCGATCTTTGTCAATAAATATCTCTGGCATTACATAGATATACTTTTGCATGCATACTTTTCCCCCTCTTACTAACTCCTCATTTTATTCTTTCTTTTTCCTTTTTCTGTGAGGAGGTAAAAAATCAACAAGTGGAAAGTCATCAGTATGAAACAAAAATAGCGTAAGAGTAATTTAGAGAGCTTGATATATCGCAATATAATATGTTTAATCGAATATCAATAGAAAATCAGATTGATTATTTTGACATTATAGTAACATGTATTGATATATATTTTGATTGGTTTCTGTAATAAATGTAAATGAATGTTCCCCTTACTGTAAAGTTAAAAACGCATTCGATAGAATATATTTATTGCATAATGGATAACCTTTCTTTTTCAGAATGCAGAGATGCTCGTCTGTGTAACTGCCTATTGTCTGTTAAACTTGGAAATGACTTTAATGCTTGAAATGTGTAATTAACGTATAGTAATAATATTTTCATTGTACTTCCATTGTATCAGGAGTAAAATATATGTTTATTCAAACGTATCTGAACACATACATTCAAGCTAATAAAGATGTCGATGTTAGTATATGCGGCAAATTGCACTTTTAAAACGATAATTGACAATAGCGTTTTACAAGAGATTTACAACAAGAAAGTATATATATTATGATAATGGTAGCAAAGCAAGCAACAAAGCCATTTGTAGTTTTCTTAGTCCGATATTATCAAGTAAAAGCCAACATAAGAATTGTCCAGTATCGTGTTTAACTGTTAATGTGCTGAATATAGTAATAATACGTGGGTTTATTAGCGTGGAATTTTGTGTTCAGATACTTCTGGATTAAATAAAAAGCATTTACTCTTGATACATCATCAGAAAACAGTGATGGTATACGCAGGGTAGTGGTAATAATTTAAACGGTTGGCCCGCCTATATTTTCCCATATCAACTCATAAAAAGAAACATAATAGTTTAAGTATAATAAGTGAAATCTATGGATTAATAATTATTTATGTGAAACTATCTGAACATTTCCAACGAAGTATTCATTACTATGCTCAGTTTTACACTCGCATTATTCCCACTTTTGTAACTTTAAATTAACGTATACCTTTTTGAAAGGAAATAACAACTAACATTTTTTTAAATGTTTATCGTTTTAAAAACGATAATTGTTTTAGTTTTATAAGCAGCTGCTCTCGGACGACTTAATTTATACAAACTGATGTTCTTTTCCGTTTTCCACGTTTTATCGGTTCCTTTGGAATTATTTTAAAGTAATCTTTTAAGTCGTTACTAGGTATCGGTGAAAGATTGTATTTATAGATGCATGCATGTCTGCATATACATTGTTTATATATGTATGTGCGTATGTGTCTATATGTGGATGTGTACAAATGTACATATGTATGTGTCTGTATGTATGCTAGGCACCGCCAAAACTGGGGGGGGGCAGGTCAGTACTTTTTGACGGACCGTCTTTTTAAAAATCTACCAAAAATCAGGTAATTATCCGATCAATACGAAATTTTCAGCGATTATTAGGAAAAGAATGAACTTTATAACACTGTACTTATTTTTCATAAACGATATTTATATATATATATATATATATTTTTGCTTACAACCCCCCTTGTTTTGAAGTGGGAACAAATATGCTTAAAATAATCATCTGAAACTGAACAAAACATATTGTGTTGTTGTAAGGGACAGAATTATAGATTTAAAAAAAAAATTGTTTGCATACCTTATTTTGACGTCTGAATATCAGAACTTCGATTGTGTTTAATTATCTCGCTTTTGAGTTTTGAAGTGTGAAATTTGGTGAATATGTTAAGTAAAATAATTAATTTAAGTTAAACAAAACAAAAAAAAAATAAATATTCATACGAAAAAAGCCATTTTAAAATTTTTGATAAATTAACAATTTTTTTAGCTAGCCGAATAATGCATGCCCATTATTAAACAGGGCATGCTTTGAATAATCGATACAAAAAAAATCGATAAATATTGTGCCCTTTGTGTTAAAAATAACATCATTTTTTTCGATCCCGTTTGAAAACGTTTGCCGCCTTTCGACTACGGTGGACCAAACGCGCTGAAATAATTTTTTTTATTCTGCTTTAAATTGCCCCCCCCATTTTGGGGAGCCTGGCCCCCACACACATACACATTAAAAACCAAACTCATACAAATGGTCACCCATCTGGTACTGGCCAGCCTCAGCTTAATAATACATTGAAATTTTCGTCACTGAAAAATAAGTTTTTTTGGCCTGTTTGGTCTTCCATAGTTTTATTCTTATAAAACGCAAACGTAAACAGAGTCGATCTAGACTCTACATCGACGCGAAATATCTGGTTAGCTATATGAATAAGTGGAATTATTTGAAATTCAGGTACTTATATTATAATATTTTTGCATATTCTCTTAGAAAATCATCCTAAATCTTAGTTAGACAATAAATAAATAAATTAATTATTTCAAAAACCTTTTTTTTTTTAAATATTTAAGTACGTTTTTTGTGCAAGACAAAAAATGTCAATTGTTAACTTTTTGGGAAAATTTAACATTTAAAATTTAATTAAAAATAGTAGAAAAAGTTTTACATTATTCTGTTTTCTATATGATAAAATTCAGGGTTTTATCTTTCTGGAAAAAAAAAGTTAATCAGAAATAATTGATTTGAATAAATGTGATTTAGTTTTAAAAAACAACAACAACTTGATTTTGCGGCCATTTTTGGCGATGCCTAATATATGCGTATTAGCGCGTGCGTTGGCGTATGTATTAGAGCCTTAACTACCCAAAAACAACTCATTGTCAACTGAAATGAACGAGTCAACTTATAGCGACTACGAACATTCTAAATGGAACCTTTTACTTGTCAATCACATAGGACAATTACAGAACCCCTTTTCCCCTCTCACACTCTCTTTCTCTCTCTCTCTCTCTCTCTCTCTCTCATCTATTCCATATACCTGGCTAAACAATCAAAAGCAATCAAAACTGTAAAAACCGAAAATTTTAAATTCCTCCCCCTCTTCTCCTTACCCCCTTTTTACCATCCTCTCCCCCCCTATATCCATATAGCTCCACGCACGCCTACTCGAATCTGCTACCCCTCACACTCACTACAATCTAATGTATTTTGACCCTCAAAACTTAAATATTGCCGATACCCTTCTCCCTCCCGCTTATTATCTCTTACCCCCTTTTTTTCGTATAACCTCTAAAACACTTCTTCTAAATACTAACAACCATTTTTGTAAGGTCTGGCGAGGCTGTTGGATCGTAAACAGTGTCCAACATCCGAAACATATGTAACCAAACAGATAAAACGATAATAAAAAATGAAAACACACACACACACATATATATAAATATATATACATATATGTGGACACCGTTATGCAATTTGGCTGCTAATGAGATGGGTATACGAAAATACAATGTTTATTAAAGGTGGCGTATATATGTATATATATATATATATATATGTATATATATACATATATATATATATATATATATATATATATACATATATACGCTACCTTTAATAAACATTGTATTTTCGTATACCCATCTCATTAGCAGCCAAATTGCATAACGGTGTGAGAGCTAACTGTCACCTAGGCGGCGCGTTTCAATCCTGACTTGGGGTAGTTAGTGATCTAGCCGCACTGATGAGCAGATAAAGCGAAGCAGTACTATATGTGGATAACTATATGTGTATATAAACAAAGAGCTAGATTAAAGTGTGATAAATAAATTCTATGAATGAGTATAGTTTCTGACACCAAAACCAATGACCGATGCTTGTTTAGAATTATGGACACTTTTTTTATGAAAATGTAGGTGCTTTGTCGTTTAACAATTATATAGTAACTAAAATGAATCATCAATTAACGTAAAACTTAATAAAACTATATGTAACATGCTATTAGATGATTGGTGTATTTTAGAAGGCTTCCTGTACATGACTAGTACAGGCTTCTATAGCCATGAATGCAAATATACGCACTAATGATAAAGTTTCCAGAATACATGAGCCTAAAAATAAAAATGTATAAATAAATATTTGTTTCCAGACAGAAAATTTGAACAATGCTTATAATGAGTATATTTTAAATGTATATGTTTTCTGATATTTCAGTATAATGAGAATTAATTGGGCGATCAAAGTTACAACCTCATATAAATAAAACACTGCATCAAATTCATAACAATCGTTAATTGAAAATGTGTCTTCAAAAGAAATTGCTGTGATTTGATTTCATATTTGAATTCAATTCATTGAAGTATGCTTATTTCTGCATATTTTATTGAATTTTATTAACGTCGGAATATAAGTATAAAACCTTTATTACTGGGAAGCAATTCCGTTTAAATATACGTGGTGAAGTTAGTGTAAAGTTTTGAAGTAGACATCTATTAATATCAGTTATTATTTTATACGACCTATTGAGTTTGCGTTAAACTATAGTAACATTATAGTCATTTATATTTGATGTGCGTTTTAAATATCCATGAGATATTTTGAATATCAATATATATACATATATATATATATATATATATATAAGGCCGAGATTATTATTATTATTATTATTAGTAGTAGTAGTAGTAGTATCTGTTCGCAGATAGAGCTTTTATTATGGCGAGAAGAATCGTGTCTGGTCTGAGGAGTATCCAACTTCGTATTAGTAAGTTGGTTGGTTTTGTTTTACGGCATATCAACCTTTTCCAGGTTATTTAATGCCGAATCCGGTGATTTTGAACACTTTTTTTCATAGAATATATTTGTTTTTTTGCAAGACGGTCTCTATTTAACCCATAGTTGGGACCATAACAGGTACTAATACTCTGGGTCAGAGTGTACCTGAGAGCAATGGCAATTAAAAGGGGGCTTCACACGCCCCATAACACGCAAGTTGGGGTTTCACCATCGAATATAGTTTAATGTTATATCTAGGACCAGAACACGAAATGAGTAAAAAGAAACTCAAACAATGACTTACTATCAGGTCTTATAGATAGAAGCATGTACGTTCCTGATTATATATATATATATATATATATATATATATATATATATATATATATATATATATATATATATATATATGTTAGCAGGGAGACCGGACGTTGCCGGGATCAACGAATGTGTCATGTTCCTACATTTTACATGTCATCGAAATCGGTGAGATCGCCCATTTTTTTTTAAATATAATTGATTGATAGCCTGCTATATTTTGGAACACATCGCAGTGCACGGCGAAGAAACTTCGGATGCTATCCCTTAGAGCAGAAAATATATCGGTGTACATTGCAGTGTACAGAACCTACTGTGTATTTTATAAAATTATTTTTATACATAATAGCTTGAAATTAAATTAAAATGAAAAAGTCAAATATCATGTTCAAAGTTTAACAGAAACAATAATTTTGAACACTCCCCTCTCATATCAAAGAATATACTATTAATTTTATATGCTGGTCCACTTTTAATGATTTGATCTCAAGTTTTAAATATAACAGTAAAATATCCTAGAGCTAATATGTTTTAAACCGAAACATTATTTCAAATGCTTCCTTGTTATATCCAAAAACGTACTGTTAATTTTATATGTCTGGCCATTAAGCTTGTGTGGTAATAAAACTTCCTAAATACACTTTTGGTGGTTAGTTACGTAGGTGTTCACTTTAACCAAAATCGCTGTTCCTTTTTATTGGATTATTTCGATTATCGATACTTATCGAATATATTCTACAAGTATTATAAATTTTCATTCGTGTGAAATTGTGAAAAATCGGCCCAGTCGGCCCAGTTTTCGTGCCCATTTCTTGTTATATATATATATATATATATATATATATATATATATATATATATATAACTATAGATAAATATAAAGAGAGAGGGAAAAAGAGAGATAAAGAACAAAGTGGAAAAGAGAGAGAGAGAGGGGGAGACTGTTTGTAAGAGAGACAAAGTAAGAGAGGTGGAAGGGGAGCGGAAGAGAGAATTGTCAATACATATTATTGCCCCAGCTTAAAAATAGACAGTTGATATAATGACATATATATATATATATATATATATATATATATATATATATATATGTATATGTATAAAATCCACCTTCTTACATAATAAGGGCTGTCCCCTTTCCATGTAAGTAAAAAATAGGGAATTAGTTAAATGTAAATATGAAATAGGATAGTCAAGGATTCGAACTTGCGAAGCTAGACTTGGAATTGAGAATTCCAATCATAAGTAAAATAAACACAGCATGTTATTATAAATGGAATATCCAATAAATTGTTGATTCTGTTAAAATATTTAATGTGAACAAATTTGGCTGGGGACTATTCACATTCTTAGAAAGAATGCATAATAAAAATATGGGTTACAGAATTAGACAAGTAGGTTAAATTCCTTTGTAAAACTACAAACAGAATGGGAAATTTCCTGGTTGTCAGAAATGGTTTCAAAAAGTGCAAATCGCACATGTTGGAAACACGTGAGTTGTGGTCACGTTGACCAGAGATACATGTGATTTCTCAATATAGGAAAGAGTTCGAAGTTAGTTAGAGAGAATCAGATCAGAGAAGCAGAGGATATCAGACCGATTCTCCGTTAGAGTCAAGGCTCCCTCTGGAAGCGAGAGGCTTTAGAGATAACCATGTAACAACTTTGGATCCCTGAAATACAGAATCATTTCCGACCGGTCGAAGAATAAATGATCATCATGTTTTTTTATAACTGCCCTCTTACTGTGTTCATCATTACAACGAGAAAGGAAACGTGTTTATATTATATGCACAACTGTCATACGTAAATGTCAAACTATCTCTCAGTCTATCTACATAGGTATCCAAAAATCTCTTCTAGTGTAATTACAGGCTTGGTGCTCTTGTAGTAACATGCACTCTGTCCATTAAATATATACAGAACTGTCTTACTCTTTATATATACGCTGTTTATTTCTCCAGTATGTTATCTGTACAAACATGGACCTCTAAGATTCTTCCTAATACTGACATGAACAACGACAAATATATAAGTCGTCATCTAAAATAACATCAGTATGTAACAACCTGAGATCACCTTTTTCTTCGCCATATTCCTCTGCTTCGCTTTTTGTTATTAAATAGGATCTTTGACTTACTTGCAGTTTCATCAAATACTTTTGCAAGCAAAATCCGATCACGCCTGTTGCTAAATCCTTCCCTCTAATGAGAAGGAAAGTATTTCCTCGAAACTCCGCGGACCGTCCACTTATTTAGTGTTTATTAACTATTTACTCTTATATATATATATATATATGTATATATATATATATGCGTGTGTGTGTGTGTTAATCCAATATGTTCTATTATTGGAATTAAAATTGCTTTTAGTTATTAAATGACTTTATTAATTAAAGTGTGTTTTTTAGTATCGCAATATATACAATAAAATTTAGTGGGACAAAGCAATGACTAAATAGGAAAAAATTAAATGTTGGGGTAAATATGTGGTAGAAAATGGGTAAATATTTAATTAGGTCAGCACGGTAGCTCGGTGACTGTTGTAAGTGGTGTGGTTGATAGAAGTGTTAATACAAGCTAGCGATAAATATTGTAGTTGTCAAGTATTTTATGAGGGAATTAGTTGAGTGGATTACCGTTTGTAATTAATTTTAGATTAAATACGTGTGTGAGTTGTGTATATAGAAAGTATCTAATAGTTTGGAAAATCGGAACGGAGAAAACAAATAAAGCAATAAGTCATTAAAAAAGTGATACATGTCCTAGATTGTCGGCTTTGCAATTTATCTTGTATCGCATTTCGTGAGAGTTTGTTTTTGAGACATATCTTCTGTGCAGTACAATTAGCAATATTGAAATCCGATTCATTGAGACATCTGATTTTTACTTTGTTAGATGAGACTGAAATATAATCTGTGTCGTTTATGATGGATGAGTTAATGGTTACCTGTTGTGCATTAGGACGGTGGTAATAAGAACGCAGGTGAAGACATGTGATTAAATATGCCCATTAGTTGTGTTCGCATGTGCTCTTAAGATGACATTTGTTACATAACTTTATGTACATTTCTGCCTGTTTTGATAGTGTGTGACTTAGGTTTTTTTCTAAGACTGTGTTTGGATAAAGTTTATCAGATATATGTGGTGTTTTCTATAATATAAAAGTCAAACATCTGTTTAAATGAATGCATGCATGCTTGTATGTCTGCCTCAATCTTTCGACAGGAACGATTGATTTTCACGAGATTGGAATTTTCACGAGATTTGAAGCTCGACCCTTCGGACCACAAATATAAAAAAATGGCTACAAAACTGTATTTCATTTACACTTAACTAGGAACTTTTCTAAAGGGAGGGGTAGCAAAAATCGTTCCTTCATGACAATAAAGCCAAACACGCATGCGCAAAGACGTTTGTTCTTGAATAGGTTTTAATATAAAAAACGACCTAACTTCGCTCACGTTATCATATACGTGGTGTTATAGTGGCAGCGTCGTTTTCTTTATATTGCAGACATGTTTCTTTCGATTTTTAAAAGTTTTAATATTGAGACATGATTATTTATGCCATTTTTTACCGTTTTGTTTATAATTTTCCATTACGTCCGTTCTTTTTTTTTGTTTTTCCGATTTTTAAGCCGTGTTAAAATTTAAATAGGGTTGTAATTTATTTTTCGTTGGATTATTTTTTATTTTACATCACGTTCGCTGTTTTTTTTTAATTTTTAAAACGTTATAATATTTAAACACTGTTATTACGTTCGCTTATTCTTTATTCTCAATTTTGTTTTGATTTGCTCCCCCTATACACATCTCACCACATACAGAAAACGCCGCTTACCCCGCCATAAATAGCTAAACTATTATATGTGTATCGTAGTATTGATATTGTGCTTAATTTGAATAAACACATTTTTTGTGAATACAAATCTAAATGTATAACCGTATAATTATAAACCCATATAAACAAAATAAGTAAGATTTATATCGTTATATACCTCTTCTTCTCTATCTCCTCTCCCTCTATATAAAATGAACTCATTTTTCCCTCCGACTTTTAACTTAATATGATTATAGATCATGACATAACATGCAATTGTAATGCGTAAACAATGTAGCACATTATCTGAGGTGTGCTATAGGCCTATTACCACTACAGTTCCTCGAAAATTGTACATTCATATATTTTTCCGGTGAGAGTCCACTGTCCAAATTGGTAAGATACAATCGAGGTTGCACCATCTTTTACTTTATTAGATTCCTCTTTTCCCCGCTTCCCATTTACACCGCAGCGGAAGCGCTCACAAGGAACATTAAGATAAAACACCGGTTTGGAATCGTACAAGGTTATTTATGCCGTATTTTAAAAAAAAGTTTTTATCCTGCTTTCTACTTTTTGGTTTCTCCCATGATACAATTAAAAAAAAACACGAAAACGCGATTATTATTGTTTTCTTTTTGGTGTTTTTAGTTAGTGTAAGACGCAATTTGCATGGAAACCCCGTTTTTACTTCCGGTTTTAACGACTCTAACCGTGAAATCTAACTATGACCTTTATTTATTTGAGCTTTCAACTAAACGTTTACTTTTACACACAGAATTCACTTTTTAATATTAATTATTACAACGCAGGGATATCGTGATTTCACTTGAATTACACTTAAATTAAAATTAAAACAAATAAATCCATTTAGCATTCGAGAAAACAAAAAAATATCATTTCGAATTACAGTTTGATGCGCTACTACTGAAACTAAACCAAAACAAACTTCACTGGGGAATTTATATTTGGCGTAATTAACATTTTAGTTAATTCATCACATTTTTTCTTTTTCTTTTTCTTCTTTTTGGCGCTTTCGCCTAGATGATTCGAGTTCCAGCCCCTCCCCCAAACTTTTTTTTTGATATTTCAAACACCCGGGCACAGCCGAACTGTTCGTATTTCATCACGTTCATTTTTTGAATGGTTTTTTTTTCACGATTTTGTAACATTGTTTTTATAATATTTATACAGGGTTATTACTTCGCTTTGTTTTCAATGTACTCACGCCCAACTGTTAGAAAATTATCAAGAGAGAGAGAGAGAAAGAGAGAGAGAGTGTATGTAAATTATATTGAGACACGTTGACCGGACGTCAAGATCAGCGTATTTTGTGCGAGTCACGTGATCAGGTTAGTTGAATCGTTGGTTTAGAAGGCAAGAGACGGCTTCAGATGTTTCCTCCCATTCACTTGGGGTGGGCGCTAACGTGTGGAGACCAAGAGTACCACGCAAGCCAGGGATTCATTTTCCATATTCTGTGAGACATCTGGAAAGTGAAATAAAATAACTATAAAACAAATTCATCGTGTTGGAGTGAATGAACCTTCGTCCAAAACAGGTACTGTCTCCCCTCCAAGACACGAGAAGTTTCCAGATGGACCAACATCCAAGACGCAGAAGGTATGTTGAAAAATACACGTACCACACACACACAACGGCATATGAACATATCATTTAATAGAAAGAACTGCTAGATGATCACACGACATTAACTCTGACTAGACGATCCACACGATCCCCTTTTATGATACAACATAATACAACCCCGCACGCCTTTAAAACCCCTGGCAACGCTGGGTACCCTCCGTAAGTGCAGTAATATAATAATATGGGCAGAATATAGTGAAATGTTTAGAAATACACTGCTGATCAAAATTGAAAATCGAAGATCACTTGAAGTCTTTTAAAAGAAAACTTTTTTAAGGATAGATTTTAAACTTTTCTGACTTAAGTTTACTACTACTACAATCTAAAACGTTATGAAAATAAAAAGGTACAGTCCAAAGATTTCATTTAAAAATTTGCATTTTTATTAAATTTGGCATTCTTGCACATGAGGAACATTATAAGACAAATGGAATAAATTGGTAGATTTATGGTAATTCCTATGTTTTTAGTTCAGTTAGAGATTAGCAATCATCGTGTAAAGTATTACCATGCCTAAAGCAAGAGAACTAACCGAAGTTTCGAATTCTAGGATTCCAAAAGCAAGATTTGTAACAACGCGCGATAGCAGCTACTGTAAATCGCAGTAAAACTGTTATTCGCATCTTTCTAAATTACACTGAGAATTGTGGAAAAGCCAATTCCTATGGTAGCCCCGCCCAATTTCTCCTGCATTGAGTAGGAGGATCAGTCGGATTATTATGAATGACAAGGGACTTGCTTCTAATCAAATTAAGGCGATTACAGATGCTGATTTCTGTCCAATAACCACCAGACGACACTTACAACAAAAAAAAGGCATGATAACTAAAAACCGTAAACAAATGTATCGATTGCTTCCACGTCTGACAGTGGACTGCTAAAGGTTTGGTCGTGAATACTAAACCTGGGAAGTTGAGAAGTAGAAGAATGTCCTGTTTCTGATGAGAAAAATTAAATTTAGATGGACCTGATGGCTTCCCGTGATAATGGTATGGGGTGCATTTACTTATAGAGAGACGATGGAGCTCCACGTGGTGCAGGGTCGTCAGACAGAAGCTGGTTATATTAGCATGTTACAAAAAGCAATTTTAGTGATGGAGGGTCAACTTTTGTGTCGAGATTGATTGTTATTCCAACAGGATAATACTGCAATCCCCAAGGCAAGACGGACCTTGAGCTTTCTACAAGAAAATGGAGTTCATCTCTTGTACATCCTGCATGCCCACCGGACTTTAACCTAATTGAAAATGTTTAGGGATTGATAGCGAGAGAGGTTTATCAAAATGGTAAATATTTAATAAAAAATGTACTTCCTTAAGCCATCTTCAGAGACTGGAGGAGAATCCCCCGCACCTTAGTAGAACCCCTTATTTCTTGCATGCCAAAAATAATTTTTGCTGTCATCAAAAGCAGTGGAGGTAGAACCCAATATTAAGTTTGATTGTTGAATGTTTTCATACACGTTTCATGACCATTTTGTAGAATTTAATAGAATTTTGTCGCTGGTCTTATAATTTTAATCATGTGTAAAAAGCCTAATTTAATACAAATGTAAATTTTAAAAATAATTCTCCGGAATGTAGCTTTTTGTTTCCATAACCTTTTAGATTGCAGTATTAGTAACATTAAGTCGGAAGAGTTTAACATCGATCGTTAAATAAAAGTTGGGTTTTTTTAAAGATTTTGAAGAGGTCTTAAAATTTTTGTATCAGCAGTGTATAGACTTATTTTCAGGTCTGTTTTTATTATGTTGCGTCGATGATATGTGAAACTTGTAGTCATTTTAATAATAAGTTTACATACTGCTGATATAACTTCGTGTTGTGTTGTTTGTGATAAGAATATCGAAAAGTATTTCATAATCATTGTATTTTTAAATTGTCCTTGATCCGAAATTAATCACTATTTGAGCATAAGTCTACAATTGTAATTTCGTGCAGAGAAAAATAGGATAGATTATATATATATATATATATATATATAATTTTCAGAATGTGAAATATTATATACTAGCGGGGGTACCCGGCGTTGCCCGAGTGTTTGTTTCCGGGATGGGGGGAGTTTTAAAAAATGTTATGGTAGGTAAGTAGGAAGGATCAAACCCGGAGTCATGAGTAAAAGTAGGAAAATAAAGTGTGAAAAAAAAAAAAACATCTGCAACGTTTACAGTTCGGCCACCAAGAAAAGTCCATTCCAGTTGTTTAGGAAAAAAAAAAAAACGACTATGGTAGGTCGGCGCGAACGTGAAAATATAATGTGAATTATCCAGCACACTAACCACTACGCTACATAGCACTGCAGCTTAGTTTAGTGATTTTAAATAACTTCACATGAAAGAACTACGAAGCCAAACCGGTGTTCTCTTCTCAACTGTTCCTTGTGAACGATTCCCAAACGGTGTTAAGTGGTGGCAGGGGGGGGGAATTTATTAGAGAAAATATTTTACCACTTCCATTGATCTTAACCGATTTTGGCCGTGATTTCTCAGCAGAAAAATATAGAAATCCAAGATTATATAGGAATTTGAGAAATAATAAGCCTATAACACACCTCAGATATTGTTCTGCCGTTTGTGCATATTATATTTGCATGAAATATCCTGATTTTTAATCCTATTAAGGTCAAAATCCGACGGGAAAAAATGAGTTCATTTTATTCATATAGAAAGAAGAATAGAAGAATAGAAGAAGAAGATAGAATAGAAGATAGAAGAGAATAAAATAGAAAGATAGAATAATAGAAGATAGATAGAAGAATACAGAAGAGATAAGAAATTCCACAGTCAAACAACGTCGCAGCTGTAAGGCTGTAGAATTCATTATATATATATATATATATATATATATATATATGTGTGTGTGTGTGTGTGTATATATATATGTTTGTGTATATAATGAAGGTTTAGAAAGGACGATACCGTGTGCAGTTGTGTTTTTAAATAAACAGATATTTATTTATTTCCAATTTCATATTTTCCCCTTAAAAAGCTTTCATTATTATATTTTTTAAAAGCAATACAATATATATTTTTCTTTTTTCTTTTCTTATGTGCCATGGTGTCGTCTGGCTGCGTGGTTGAATATTGTAAATCCAGTGGCGAACATTGTCCAAGCGTGCAAGTGTAGTCTGATTATATAGTGATGTTTTTCTTTTCCCAAATATTATCCAAAAGAATTAACTCTATATTGATGAATACATATGTATGTTCATTTCCAAGATATTATTATTTAAAAAAATAATTTCGAGAATAACATTTCACTTGTAATATAAATTAACTAAAAATATGTCATCTATCGAATCTATATATATAAAAGCCAAAACGTGTGTGTATTTGTGTGGGTCTGATTGTATGATTCGCGACAACTTTCGACGGAGGCGACGGTTTTCACAGGTTCGGTATCAATTTGAACATCGATATCTTAGACGACGAATATCGAAAAATTAGCCATTTAGACTGGCAGTGCAAGAGTCCTAATATTTAGTAGAGATATGACCGGCTGTCTATCATCAGGATGGTTGTAGTGTCACGTGGTAGATTGAAAGGGACCTTGCGCCAATCATCGGTGGAATTTTCTGAGCAAATATATCGTAGATCAAGAGTCGGTTGATAATCAACTTATGTGTCCATATTTGGTAACATAGTCATTTACTTTGTCACGAAAAGAAAATGTAGCAAAAACGATAAGAACGATTTATCTAGATGCATACGTAAACAAAATATTCTTCTTCACTCTAGAGGCTCGCATTAACAAATATACTGGAACTAATCTCTAACAAACGATTTAGAATTATTTGTCCTTGAAATCTCCCTGGATAACTTAGCACTAACTAAAAATAAATTAACCTACACTACTACACGTATTTAACCACGTTAACGTCATTGGTTATCTTCAACGTCAATGGTTCTACTTCTTCCGTTATTTTATACGATACATATAACTTATATATATGATTGTAAGAGGACTGTGGATTTCTTATTCAACTATGCCTTATTTACACAAAGACTCTAAACATCTAATAACAAAAAATTAAATCAGCCCCAACACCCACTTTCCCAATTGAAACCAAAAGTAATTCCAATTATAATAACACACATCTTTGTCCACTCAATGATTTTTGCATCCATAAATATGTCATATATTCATGCACAATTATAGAGCTCCCACGCAATTCTCCCATAACATGTACTAATATTTTGTCATCAATTATACCTATTCCCGCCCTCCATCTGATATAATTACTAGTCCAATAAACCATTCAAGCAGTCCCTTTATTTACAATCATACAACTAGCAATAATAATAATAATAACAATAATAATAATAGTTCTCCCAACAGCCGTCCTAACACTTACAACACTCATTATCTCTCCAAAACAGTTCTCCTAAAATCATTGTCCCACCCTTTGTTCATCACAATGAACAAAATTTAAACTATTTCCCCAGTAAAAACCAACAAAATAATATTAATTTTAGACCTCGATCTGTTAATAAAGCACATACCTATATCGGGGCTACTTCAACATTAATAAAAAAAGAATATCAAACCACACTTATTCTTTTAACAACGAAAATTATAATAATTACCAAGAAACTACTCTAACCACTTTAATGTAAAACATTCATTCTAATAATACGCCATTCTCAAATAAATGGGCTATCCCAAACATGGTTTAGTCTTATACTTCAGGCTCTAAGTCATGTAACCCCTGCACAACCGAAGTTATAACTATAATTATTTCTCCTCAAAGTAGTTATATAATAAACTCTAAAAACAAACTGATCTTCTATTGCAAACATAAGTCCAAATTTAAATATAGTAAGTTTGAAATTACATAGCTATTAAATTAACCCTCAAGATATATATATATATATATATATATATATATATATATATATATTCCTATAATATTACAGTTTTTTCTACATAATTCCTTAGTATTTTATACCTTTGTAACTTTAATTATAATTCATTATTTCTTCTTAGTTTGACCGGTTTTACATCTGCACTCTCCGTTTTAGTGTATAAGTACTCCTACACATTAAATATATCCATCTAACTACACATTTATATTCTGTGTGCAAGTTTACTTATATTTTACTATGTGCATTTACATACACACTTACTTGCCTTATTCCGGAACTTGCATATATTTGCCATCTTTCACCTTTAATTTTTCACCTTTAACTCTTTATTTATTTATTTACTCATCTACTTACTTATATGTGTGTATCTGTATGTATATATATATATATATATATATATATATATATATATATATATATATATATATGTAATTGTATGTATTCATATATATATGTATATATATATATATATATATATATATATGCATGTGGATCAAATGAGATGGGTTCTGATAGGCATCCATTGAAGTTCAGGCGAGCCTTCATAATATAGTGAAGCTACCTGAGTAATCGTAGAAATTGAGATAGTCATCCCAACGTCCCCAGAGTTATCCATAGGGCACTTCTGTTCACCGTATCAAAAGCCTTGGTCAAATCAACGAAAACCTGATAGCGGAACACGGTGTTCAGTACATTTCTCCTGCAACTGCCGAGCGGAGAATATCATGTCCGTAGTTCCTCTGCCCGGACGAAAGCCATTTTGGCTTTTTGGAATAACGCATGTACAAATATACATTAACAATCAATTGAGTAGAACTCTGGAGAATACTTTGCCAACTTCTTCCAACAAACTTATCCCACGATAATATCCACAGTCGGTCCTGGGCCCTTTTCCCTTGTATAGTGATATAAGAATTGCATCAACCTCATCCTGATAGACGGGACCACCCTTCCAGACATCAGTGATAAGATGAAGTATTTGATGAACAGGCTTATCATCCCCATATAAGAGGACTTCCACAGGAATACCATCAAACCCTGGAACGCTCCCAACGTTCACTTCCTTGATTGCATCTCTAATTTCTATTCTCAGATGAGAACACAGACATTTCATGGATAAGCTTCTGTTGTGAGAAAAATTAATTGATGATGTCCCCATCAACATTAGAGGGGTTGTCAAAGTGACCATCACCATGCATGTCGATATAGGTATATAAATGTAGGTATTTAACACATCATTTTTCACAATTCATTTGCTTCTTTTAATGACTCCTGCTGATAATGTAATTCTAAAGAAAACCTTGTCTGCGCAATATGTGTCGAAGAATACCAGAGTTTGACAGGGCTTAAAATCCACTTTCGTGCGGCTCACCACTGATTTGTTTTCATGTTTCTGCATATATATTTTTATGTGTGCTATATCAAGTAATGGCAATATTCGAAAACGAATTTTCTTTGGATTATTTTGGACCATCTTCCAATTACAGGATTTCCTTGGATTTTACTTGTGCAAATGGAAATTCAATTAACTTTCTTGAAGTTATATTTTTGGATTTTACCGTCATTGGATTTCACCAAACTATCAATTCACGTGTAATCACCTGTTTCTTCACCATATTACCTCTGCTCCACTTTTTTCTTATCAAGTAAGATTTTTGACTTACTTGTTGTTTCATCAAATACTTTTGTATGCAAAATCTGATCCCGCATTTTGCTAATTCCTACCCTCTGATGATAACGAAAAGTATTTCTTCGAAACTCCGCGAATTAAGGACTATCCACTTATTACGTGTTTCCTTTTCAGACTAAATATGTTTTTAACTCTTTTTCAAAGTGTTTTTGACATGTTTTATTAACTGTTTGCTCCTATATATATATATATATGACATCATTACGTTGACAGACCGATATAAGTTAGAGTACTGATATTAAGCAACGTTGGGCGGATTGTTTACTGTTTGACATTGTACAACGTATTATGTAGGTTGACGTCGGTACTGTGCATATTTACCGTTGTGATATTTCCTTACTGAAATGTCCAAACGATTTATGACGAGTTAAAATTTTAAATTCCCATTAAATTCTTATGAACGAGGAAGCCTATACAATTTACCTAGGTCGAGTGAGTATTTACTAATTATATGGTAAGCTTACCACATATATACCGTACATAGATATATAATTGGAAACTACTGTTGCGATATGAGAAATATTTTGATTTTTATGAAAATGTATTCCAAAATATTTGCTTTTTTACACACAATAAATAATATTTGACTTGAAAATAAACGTTCTGGGTTCGTTATTTGTGTCTAGAAGAAAACTATCTACAAAAATCTATTCATTTCTCAAATAATATAACTTTTTGAGTAGTAAGAAACAAAGCCATTTCGTTTGTTCTCTAAACATAACTATTTTTTCTTAACGGAGGTCATCTAATATATGAACTAACATTTGCTCTAAAATAACGAGCAAGTAAGTCAATCGACAATTATCGATTCTCTTCGGAAATGTAGATCTCTTCAAAAACTGTTTGTAGTTTCCAATGACATGTACGTCTCATCAGTACCAATTAACCCCGTTTCATTTTCTGTTTTATGACATATCAAGTCAGCATTATTTAATATCGAAATAACATATATTGTCTTTCTATGAGTGCAACGAATGAAATAGTATTTGAACGATATACGAACAAATCCTATTGTTTTCAACTATACATATTGACTAAAACAATTATTTAGATACACCAGATTACATTTTAACAACAAGACAAAACAACAAAATCTTCACATCGAACAGTGTACACCATCCGATGATTATGATAATAATAATAATAATAATAATAATAATAATGATGATGATGATGATGATGATGATGATGATGATAACAACAACTAGCAGGACCCGTGGAAATTCCACGGTAGTTAAAATCTTTTAAAACACATAAGTACGAAATTCCTTATTGTTATATTACAAAAATTAATATATGGAAGCAAGTAGGACAAACAAAGAACTTTAGTTTAAATTTCTATTGAAGGTCAATGCGATCGTAACTGATGCTGTTGCTATTTTCAGAAAGTGCTGGTAATGATTGAGGCGGGGACAGGAACGTCGATCAGCTGCTTAGAGTGAGAATAGTGGTCAGTCAGCAGGTGCTGGGAAGTCAGACTGTGAATTTAAAAAAAAAACTGTGTGACATTGTTGCAATCGATTTTGTGGAAATTCTGATGCCCCCAAGTTGTTTAATATTTCAGGACATCTTGGATTACATGTATAGGTAAAGAATAGGTCTGGCTTTCTATATTAACAACAAACTGTCATTGCATCTTGATACAGTTGTTGAAGATTCCTAGGACTTCCTGTAAATGAAGATGGAAGAATAACTGGTACACCGAATCGCCATCTTCATTCCTTGCTAAATGATCCATTAAGCAAAACTATTGAGCACCTCTTGGTTGACTTTGATAGCTTTTAATAAAGTTAAATAAGCAACCGTCAACTTTTACATATGCAATAGACTTTTCTATTTATGTTGAATTTTATTCAATGAAGATTTGGAAATTCACAAATATTTTTTAAGTCAAATTATTGTTATAGATTTCAATTAATGCATCACAACTTCCTGATAATATGAATAGACATCTTTGAATTTTCTATACAAAAGTTTTTTCCATAAGAACATTGTAATCTGTTATAATATTCAGATTCTTGTGTATTACATGCATATAAAATGAAGTGGTTCTGTAAATCTTACGAAGTACAGCTAAATTTTGATTTTTCGATAATCAAAATGATGTGAGGTAGGTTGTACCTATCAGAAGTATGTCAATGTTATATAATTAAGTAAAGTTAAACAAACTGTACACTACTTTTTCATCAAATTATGAATTCTAAATATAAGGAATGCAATTAAAAAAAAATTCCAAAATCATATTTACATCCAAGTTAATTTTTAGATTCCATAGCTGTTCCTGATTGTTTCATAACACTTCACGGTAAACAATATTCTTAGTATATGTTACACCACGCTTTCTTCCCTGATTATCATCTCTGTGCAGTTGCATTACCTTAAATTTCACACTGTGCTTAGATCGAGCTCTTGAACATGCCACATACAGTTGACCATGAGAAGATACAGGTTGTTGAAGATATATACCAACCTTATCTAAAGTTTGGCCTTGTGCTTTATTGATGATCAGTGAATATGCTAATCGTATTGCAAACTGTATCCGATGAAATGCAAACGGAGCATTTGTATAACTTGGCTTTAACTTAATTATTGGAATGATAACTGTGGAACCTCTATTAGATCCATTAATTAAAATAGCAATGCTGCTGTTTGGATGACATTCTTTTATTTTCATCCTAGTTCCATTACAAAGTTCTTGATTTATGGATAAATTTCGCAGTCGCATTACTATTGCCCCTATTTCACATTAAGACGGTGAGGTGACATTCCAGATGTAGTTAATGAATTTATGAACTCGATAGGATAATTTTGAAGTTCAGCATCATCATCGGAGATGTAATTAGTAGTTAAATATGTATTTATGCCTCCGGGAAGATTATTTAGAATTTCTACATTTACTGTTAAACATTCTATATTTTTTTTAGTCATGATGATTCTATTTTCCATTTCTTGTGGGTTGCAATCAGATATTTCTGAGATTAGAGAACCATTTCAAACCGAATCATCAGGAACATCTATGGCATCTACAGGAACGTCATTAAGACTGCTCATTAGTGTACCATTACCAAGATGATGGAGCCATCTACAAAACTCCTGTTCATTTATGTTAGTTCTGACGTTTTGTGTTAGCTGTAATTGACTGAAATGATGTCTCTATGTGCATCTTTTAAGACAGGTGTCTATAATAGATGTAGGTGATCCATGCCTGAAGTCACCTCCAAGTATGAGAAATTTTCCACCAAATATTTTATCGTTACCCATTATATCTTGTAAACATCTATCTATAGCAAGCAGTGCATGATTACGTATCATAGAGGCTTCGTCTATGATGAATACCTTTACCTTTCTCAAAAAAGAAGCATGCTCTCATACAGGAGAAACGTTACAGACACTGGTTTCTGTCAGAGATACAGGTAGTTTGAATATACTGTGGAGTGTTTTCCCTGAAGTTAGTAGCATTGCAGCAATGCCGCAGTGGCGGTTACAGCACTGCTGGATCACCTCCAGCAGTGCTCATATAACATCATATAACATGTTGTAATAAAAAGGTTTTCCTGATCCGGCTGGGGCATCTAAATAGAAGCAATTGTTGTGTGGGGCTTCTTTTTCAGTTGCCATGACAGCCTTGATTATAGTATTAATTGTTCATTGTTTAACAATTGTTCATTGTTTAACAATTCAACATTAGCCCCGTTTATATTTCGAGTCATATTATCTATTGGAGGATCACCTGTTGGTTCAGGTAAACCCATTGCCTTGCAAGAAGAACCATGCTCATTAAATATTGCTTTTATCAAATGAATAACTGGGGGATATGTATATACACTGGGCCCCGCCCTTTGCGGCCCGGGCGACAAGATAAAAATGTAGTATCTGTTCCGACAGATACTGCAAGCAAAGATCATATGTGGGGGTAACTCCACATATCTACCTTGGTCAATGTAGGGGCAACCCTTCATACCAACAGTTCCTATCAAACTCCCATTTCCCACCCATCGGGAGCTGGTCCCCATTCCCCTCCCCCTCCATCTCTCTCCACATTAAAAACGGCCTTGTGCCTAATTTGCTCAGTGGGGAAGCAAATAAATACAAACTGAGGGATATGTATAATATATCCACCAGTCCACTACACTTTACCGTAAAATTCGGCTAAAACAATTGTTGACGAATTACCTCCTTTGAATCGATATCGTCAGCTTGTGGCAATTGAAGCGAACACCTTATTAGGTATTAAATGCTAAAACATTTTTATACAGCTGACAAAATGGCTATAAAGTAAGTTATTCCGAACTTGATCTAACATTTTAATTTAAAAAAAAAGCTTAACATTTTCTTGTATCTTTTTTTTAAATTAAGAAAAATGTAAGCATCATGCTGAAATAATTAACATACCATTCTTAATAAGGGGAGAGGGTCTGACTATTCTAAACCTTCACCTAAATAACCATTTAATGAAAAAAATGTTTAAAATATTCTTGTATCTTTTTTATAATTTTTGTTAAATAAGAAAAATCAATAAACTTTGATAACACTATTGTAAGAATCATGCTGAAAGCCATTCTTAATATGGGGAGGGGGTTAACAATTCCGGAACTTTACCTAAAAATGTAAAAATAATAAGGGAAAAATATATATATGAACAATAAATATTTCTTCAGGTAAATAAATTATACTGTAAATCTTTAAATAAGGAATAAATATTTATTAAAACCATAATTATTGAAACAGTATTTTACTGCATAAACAACGGGTATGGGGAGAAGGGTTAACTATTTTGAACCTTCACCTAAATAGCGATTTAATGAAATTAATGGTCTTGTATCATTTTTTTTTATAATTTGTTTTAAAATAAAAAAAACTTTGATACCGCTATTGTAAGAATCATGCGGAAAGCGATTCTTAATATGGGGAGGGGGTTAACTTTTCTGAAACTTCACCTACAATGTAATAAAAATAATGGAAAAATATATGTATGAACAATAAATATTTCTTTAGTTAAATAAAATATTCTGAAAATCTTTAAATAGAAAATAAATATTTCTTTAAATAAATTAAATCGTAAGTAATGAAACAAAGTATTTTATTTCATATTAAAAAAAAATTGCTGTGTCCATTTTTTATAGTATTTAAATATGTATGCCCTGTCGGTGGGCATTAGAAGATGATGAATGCATGTAAAAGAAGCAAAATAAAACGGACCAAACATAAATAATAACTATGTAAACAACGTGAAGATGTATAAATGTTACAAAATTACTCGATTCGGCATAACACGAAAAAGGATTGATATGCCGTAAAACAAAAGCAAAATAGAACAAGACGTAAAATATGTTTTGACTCTGTGTCACTCAGTGTATTTGCCAATGGTGACTTTGGTGAAAACCCGATTTATTTAATAAAGTCATTCTTGACTTTTGTAACATTTATTTCGAAACATACGTTTTGTTATGTAAGGCTCACTCAAAAGTAAATTAAAAAAAAAGATAAAGTGGCACAGTAAAAAAAAACGACCTCGTAACGTTAAATGTAAAAAATATATTTATTACTGAATAAAATAGAATAAGCGTTCCGTATTACACTACAATAATAAACAGAAGACATCGTTAAAGATGTAAGTAAAATACTATTTAAACTATGGAACAATACCTTCTATAAATAATTGTCTTTAAAATAATCCAGATCCATAAATAGACAGTTCATATATATTTATTCATTTTTGTTGTTGTTCGGGAAGTTTTGGAAAATAAAAGAGGTTAATGATTTTTTAACTAATAAAGAGTGAACTATAAAGGGAGATCGTTCACATTAATTAATGTTTGCGATGATGATGACGCGTTTCATTAATTAATGTTTGGTATGCTGATGACGTGACACCGTACGGACAAACAAATTAATATATAAATAGTAATAATGATAATAATAATAATAATAATAATAATAATAATAATAATAATAATAATAATAATAATAATAATAATTTGTAAAATGATGTGTAAAGAAGAAGACAATAGTCTGGAAGTTTATGTCCCAAACTGTAAGAGAACAGCTTATCAAAATTTGAAAAAACTGAACGAGAGCGAACAACTAAGAAGCAAGGAATTTCAGGCAATGCATTAACAAAAGCTTAAGACAAGTGGATTGAGAAGAAAATATATGGCCAGTTAAACAGACATCTACTAGAGGCAATAAACAATAGAAAAAATACTGGCGATAGGTGTCAAAATGTGACTAGACGATTGGGACAGAAGACCTAATATGTGTCGCGAAGGAGTAAGCGTTCAGAACAAATTATGTGAAGTATTATATTGATAAAATGGCTGGAAGTCCCTTGTGTAGAATGTGTGGACAGAAAGATGAGAATGTACGGCACAGCGTCAGTAGTTGTGAGAAGTTAGCTCAAAAGGAATATCTCAGACGGCATGATACGCTTACAAGAAAGGTGCGGAAAGATATATCCAAGAAAAGTGGGTTGGGATAGATTGAAAATGGGTGGTGGAGGATGATATTGTTAAGTTGTTGTGGGATATACATATCCAATGTGATAATGTGATTGAAGCAAGGTGATCCAATCTTGTTGGAAAAAAGGAATACAAGAAATAATCATTGAAATAGCAGTGTCAGCTAATATGAATGTGGAGAAAAAGGAAAGGAAAAGGTCGAGAAGTAAAACGATTGGAAAAAAGAGATAAAATATTATGAAATTTAAAGAAGCTAGAAGTTGTACCGTTTGTAACTGGAAGGCTGTGGAATGTAAAAAAAACATTTGGCAAGTGAACTGAGAATACTGTTAAAGTACTTCAAAATACTGCTTTGTTAGGCACCACAAGAATATTGCAGAAAATCCTGAAGAACTAAGAAAACAAAATATAGATAGCCTATGATCATTTACTATGATCCGTCTATCAGTATAAAATCGGCAATCACAACAGCCAGGCGTAAAATGTCCATTATTATTATTATTATTATTATTATTATTATTATTATTATTATTATTATTATTATTATTATTATTATTATTATTTTATGCTTTGTAAGAAGTGGAAGTACCAAATCTGGTGGATATATACGAAAATTGAAGGAAGAATGGGAATCGAGAGGAGGAGGAACTAGAAGTGTCGCGAGTTTGGTATCCCAGTTAAAATAAATTAAAAATAACAACACGGGGTTAAAACACAAATAATCTCGGTCGTAGTTGGTACACTAGGAGTAGTATCAAGCCGTCTGAAAGGACAATTGAAAAAACTACAAATCCCCGATGTTTTAGGCAGCCTTCAAACCTCTGCATTTATATTAGGAAAACCCTTGATCTTTGAAGCTCCTGGTTTGAAGCCGAAATTAAGGAAAGCTATTATTTTAGTGATAGGAGGTAGCGATAATGTGGATTAACTCATGAAAAATTATTGTCGAAATTAGTAACATATCCAAGAATTCTTAAAAATGAACTTTTAGTTATTTGTGGGTTGTGTTTATAATGAAATAAACAGCTCAGTCAATATAGCAAATTTATAATTTTAGTAAAAATTGGCGATTATATGTGCGCACTCAATAAATTAGATTGTCGAAATTCATAACGTATCCAAGAATTATCAAAATGATGAAATGTGAGTATTTTATTGATGCGTTTGTAATGAAATAAACAGCCTAGAAATGTCTCAAATGTAGTATTTTAGTAAGAGAAAAGGGATTATGTGATTGAACTCAGAAAAAAGTAACTGTTGAAATTAGCAACATATTCAAAAATTATGAAAAATGATGAAAGGTGAGTTATTTGATTGGTGTATTCGCAATGAACTTGACAGACCAGACAATGTATGGAAGTTATCATTTTAGTAAGAGATCGCGATTATTTAGGTTACTTCATTAAAAATAATTGTCGAAATTAGTAACATATCCAAGAATTATGAAAAATGATATAATTTGAGTTACTTCTTTGGTGGTTTTGTAATGAAATAACCAGCCATACAATGCCTATAAATTATTATTTTAGTGATAGAAGGGGGCATTAATGTGGATTTAATCATGAAAAATGATAATCGAAATTAGTAACATACCATAGCCTATGTATCAAAGTTTTTATTTTAGTAAGAGTGGGGGAGATTATGTAAGTTAAATCATGTGACATGGTTGTTTAAATATCCAAAAATTATAAAAAAATGACGAAATATGAGTTATTTGGATGATGTGTTTGTAATGACAAACCAGCCAAGACAATGTCTCAAAGTTATTATTTTAGACAGGTGAGCGATAATGTGGGGTACATTATCGAAATTTGTAACAATCCAAGAAATATGGAATTCACGAGATACGTCCACATATATACTTACAGATTACCTTGAGTCACCCTGGATTCAATGAGATAAATGCAAATGTATGCAAGCAGAATACACGGTCGCCTGGAATGTAATGAGATAGATGCAAATATATACTAGCAGAATACTTGGCATTGCCTTGGATTGAATTAGATTGATTGAAATATATACTAACAGAATACTTTGCATCGCCCAGGATTTAATGAGATTGATTGAGATATATACTAGCACAACACCCAGCGTTGCCCGGGATTAAATGAAATAGGCGAGAAAATATATTAGCAAAATACCTGCCATCGTTTAAGATTTGATGAGATAAATATGTTGTATATTTCCCGTCCTTTCATATACATGCTGTAAATTACCTACTCTAGGCAAGATACAATTATTTCATATGTGTAATACCCGTCTTATAATATTATAGGTAAAATATTATTTTGCTCTAAATAGCAAATGATACATAAACATACAAAATTCCACTCTCATAAGAATAACAAATATATTACAAAACCAAATTCAATTTTCTTATTGTTTATACGGTCCAGAGGGAAAATGTGTCTTAGTGTGTCTGTGTGTGTGCGTGTTTGTATGTCTCGCAAAAACTTTCGACAGTGGCCACGGATTTTCGCCAGAGAGCTATCATTCTAAAGCTCGAACCTCTGGTCGATAAATATCGAAAAATTAGGCAAAAGCATTGATTCCTTCATCCTTAACGGATCTCTTTTTTTACAGGGAGGTGTGAAAAAATGGTATCTTTATGACAATGTGGCTTTACGCATGAGTCAATACGCGCAAAAGACGTTGTACATTGAATTTCTTTTAAATGTTATAAAAACCGACCTAATTTAATCCAAGCGTCTATAGCGCGATGGATTAACTGAGAGTGTCGTTATCTAAAGAGTTCAGCCCCAGTTATCAGATATGCTTTTTTCTCGTTTTTTTAACATTTATTATTGAAACGAGGTTATTTATCCCATTTCTTCGCTTTTCGCTGTTTTTCTTTTGTTTTTTTTTTCCTTTTTTTTGTTTTTTGTTTATCCGATTGTTTTAAAGAAGTTTTACGTCCGTTATCTGTTTTATGTGTTTTGTTTTTTTTCAATTTTTAAAAAAAGTTTAAACAGGGTTATAAATTCGCTTACTCCTTGCCCCCCCCTACATACACACCTCCAATCACCCGGGTAACGCCGTCCTTTTCGGTAGGGAGGGGGTTTGTTTTTCCGATTTTTAAAGAAGTTTTACTTTCGTTGGCTGTTTTTTGTTTAGGTTTTTCCGATTTTTTAATAAGTTCTTTACCCCCCCCCTACACCCACCTCCAAACACCCGGGCAACGCCGGGTACCCCCGCTAGTCAATGATAAATCAGTGCTAACTGATGTAAATGTGATAGAAAAAGAAAACAAAATAGATAGACGAATATACCAAGACTTAAAAGGGTAATAAAAGATTGTGAACGATGTACATGTTTGGATGAAGCCCCAGGGAGTGGGACAAAGAGATTTAACAAGTGGATTGAGAATATTAGGATCCATTGCAACTTGTTATGTGCCGCCTATCAGTATAAAAGCAAACTACCAGCAGTACGACACAAAATAATAATAATAATAATAATAATAAAAAATTGCAAGTAGAACCAGTGAAAATTCCACGGTAGTTTAAAAATTACTAAAACACGCATTGGTAAGAGAGAGCTTATCATATAATTAAACAATTACATTGAGATTGGAACATGTACTACTGCGGACTTAACTAAATCACGATGCTCTGAAACTTAAAGTCCTGGTAACTCTGCTGACAATTACATCAATTTGATGAAGTGTTCTGATCTTATCCTGATCTCGCAAGATTATGATCATGAGTCACTGTGGTAAATTTCTTTTTGCATTTCAATAACATATACCTTTGCAAATAGAATTCTCGTTACATGTCTGTCCTTAATGTCTTACAAAAATTCATCTAGATGTGGATGAAGCACACGTGATATTAAGTCAAGTCAATTTCATGCAAGTTCTGATGGTCCCAAGTTGTTTACTATTTAAGGATATCTTGGATTAAACGTGTATGTAAGAAGTCAATTTTTCCGTTTTTACATGAAACGTTTTGCACTAATAGCTTTGTAATAATTTCAACATGCGATGTACGTAGATAATATAGTTTTGCATATAATGCGCAGGTTAAATGAGCCCTTATCAACAAAAGCCCCCTATAGTTTTACTTGTTTCAACGTGACATGTAAGTAGGTGATAATGATTTCATCTGAAATGCGTAGGTTTTAAAGGTCCCTAATAAACAACAACCCTTTGTGATTAAAAATATTTTGACATGATACTTAAGTAGATAATAATGTTTCATATGAAATGCATTGGAATTTGTATTAATTTATACATAACATGTAAGTATGAAATAATCCTTCACCTGAAATGTGTCGGTAAGAAGATCCTAAACTAACAAGATCACCATTTGATTTTACATATTTTTACATGAAACTTTAGTTGGTAATAATGTTTTCACCTGAAATGCGTGAATTTACAGGTCCCTTATTCACAAAAATACTATCTTATTTTACGTATTTTGATATAAAATGTTAGTACGAAATAATGTTTCCACCTGAAATGCTTAAATTTATAATCAACAAACCGATTCTATTATGTTACTTATATGACATAATATAGTTGTACATAATGATGTTTGCACCTGAAATGCGTTAGGATTTTACTAATTTAAACATGACATCTAAGTAGGTAATAATGTTTTTACCTGAAATACGTATATGGAAAATAGCTCTAGTCAACAAAAGCTGCATGTGGTTTTACTTATTTCATCCAATGAGAGTGTGGCATGTGTTCCTCATCATATTAAAATAGAGCTAGTTTTTGTTCTTGCAGTGAGACCATTTTTTTGGTTTTAATTAATAAATAGTTTATTAGCCATTTGGGACATTTGACTTTCCTTTTAAAGATAATAACATTCGGAGAGAATTAGCGTATTAGTTTATATATATATATATATATATATATATATATATATATATATATATATATATATATATATTGCCCGAGTGTTTGGATGGGTATGTTGAGCAAAAAAAGTGGTACTAGGAAGCCAGGCCCGAACCCGTACCGCAAAGGAGGAAAATAACGGGGTAAAACCTAACGTTTATGTTGTTACGACCACCGCCAAACCGGAAGCGACATTTTTTTAAAATTAAGGCTAGACAATCTAAAGGAGGATGACTTTCAAAAATATCGGCGAAAAAAGTGACCCCCCCTGTAGAATAGTGCCTAGTTGAAGGGGGAGATAAAAATGTTTTTAGCCAATTTTTTCGATATTTGTCGTATGAAAGGTCGAACTTTAAAACGATACTGATCTTGGTAAAATCCGTGTCCTGTATTGAAAGTTTAAGGCAGAAGTGCAAGCAGACATACATACATACATTTATATATTAGTAACTAAAAATTTTCGACCCAAACTTATGAAAAAGCTTGCCCTATCTCTGAATATCCTTTATGTAAAATTTCAAATATTTAGACAAGAAATTGTCTGAGCAATTTAGAAGAGACCGCGGAGGTCATTTTTTTTAACTTTGAGCCCTATTATGACCCCTTCAAATTTATTGTTTTGGACTCAAATCAAGTTATTAAGTTAGATAAGGAACCTATTTCAAGTGCGTAGACCCGAAATTGTCGAAGGAGTTTGGTAGAGTTCTCAAAGGTCAAATCGTTGAACTTTGCCCACTTAATCGCCAAAGTCTGGCCAAAGACCGATCACATCGATTTCCCCAAATCTCAGTACCCTGTATATCAAATTTCGAGTCTGTAGACTAATAATGGGCAGAGATTGTGTAGGGAAATGTACAGAGACACACACACAGACACACAGACACGTTCACTTTTATATATATATATATATATATATATATATATATATATATATATATATATATATATATACTCTGTGCCAGAATTATATGCAAATCGATATCTTTGTTCTAACTCCGATAGTTTTAAATGAAATTTCGTGAAACTGTGCACCTTATATGGAAATACTATACATGCGCAGCTATAAAATTTTTAAATTAAAAAAAAAACTTCACCCGTGTTCCATGTGTTTCTATTTATTTATTTAATGATTACACCTTAAAACTTAAATTCTGTCACATCCAAATTGAGATTCCCCCATTTTTTTATGTCTACTTTTAATATTGTCATTCCAAATAATAATAACCACCTCCGTTCAAGTATGAAGAAGTTGCTGGATTCTGAATACGATCCGGTGACAGAAAGACGTGTAACTAAAACAGAGAAAACGGTGATAAAAATATATATATTTTCACTGCAATAGTATTGAGCACCTTCTTTAGGTTTTCACTAATTACCACTTTTGCTATATATATATATATATATATATATATATATATATATATATATATATATATATAAATAAATATATATATATATATATATATATATATATATAAATTTTTTACCGTTCATACTCTATTAAACAGTCGACATTGCTCCTTTTTCTGTATTCATAAACCGAAGTCCTTTATGTGTGAGACGCGCAAACTATTGTAACATTTTTTCAGAATTGCATAAATAAAATCATAGAGCTAAAAACAATTGAATCATGGCAGGGCATGATTTTTTTATCATGAATTAAATATATTACAAAATGTAGCGGATTGAACATATCGATTTAGTTGAATTTTACCTGCATTTGAAAACTTGTAATTGAGAGTTGCCTAACACTTTAGCCGGCTATAAACGGGTTTATTTTGTGACGTTTCAAGGAAGCAAAATAAAACTTTACATTGAAAGAGAAAGCGTCCATGAATATTAATCTTATTTTTCCATTGTTATTAAATGAGAAATAAACCGGTTTTTAGAATTAAACTTCAAATGATAAATACTTTTTTACAATACATTAGTAAATAAATATCATTGTTTTTGTTGTTATTACAATAATCATATCAATAGTAATAGTAATAATACTGATGTCATTTTCAAACAGACGCGCTGTTGAACTGACAGAAAATCATAAAACAATTTTTCTATCATTGTACGTATACGATAGAAACGAGCGCGAAATGAAACTGAGGAAAATCTAAAGTAAAATAAAAATACTAGGAATGATTATCGTAACTCATCATTATAATAATGACTTCAGTCATGTCATATATACAAGAAAGTATCCAATAAACTATATTAGATACAACACCCCTAAGGATAGCTTACACTAGATGTTAAGCAACAGCAGTTTTATATACGAAGTTGATATCTAGCGGGATTTTACGGCGAAAGACGGTATTTAGCTTGAATGAGCAATTCTGATATAATATCTCAAGAAATCTTACGAAACAATTTTATGTATGATGCAAATATGAGTGTTTAAATCTATCAAACAAAGAACGACGTAAAACACCAAGTGCAGGTTTCCAGGCCGTCACCCAGAGTAACTTTCAAACACTACTGTTAAAACCAATTAAATAAAATTGAAATATACTCTGAGGAGTGAGATTTCCTAGAGCTAAATATGATATGAAATTGACCAGGTATGTGTGAATTAGACGGGCAAAACTTTGGAGGACTAGTCTGTGTGGTAGAAAGAAATGAATGGTTTTCTGCTATTGAAATGAAAGAACTAAATAGAGAAATTATAAAAAGAAGTCTGATATACATGTCTGGATACCTATGAACGTAATGATGTTGACGAAGTGTCGAAAGTAGACAAACACTTTAATTGTAAAGAAAAGTATTGTAACTTACCAGAAACTTACACTTTCGGTGAGCCATCGTTAAACTAATTGAACATGGGGAAACAAAAAAGGCACTGAAATTTTAAATTGCTGGCGGGTTCTACGATCTGGCAATTTAGAGCAGTTTCCGACGTCTGATTTGTGAACAGAGAAATATTTAAGTCTATGACTCTACTAGTAATTACGGCCTTGGTATTTTTATCGAAGAATAAAATATATTGGCACATTAAAGTTATTATGATATGTCAAAAGTACTCGACCTAAAAAAATTAAAGGCAATAAAGATCCCTGATGAGTTTACATTGGCAAAGAAAATAACTTAAGTATTGGTTTATGTACACAAAAAGCTGCAGGAAATACCCAATTTTTACACAAGAGTGTTTTTTTAAGTTAATCCGTACATTATACTTGCCCATAAACAATTGATATGTGTAATGGATTTACTGAAAAAAACTTATAAGAGAAAACCTCGCAAACGTTAAACTTTACATTAACGATAACAATCAAAGAATAACCAGATTTCTTTTACTTAACTATAAGGAATTGAAAAAAAAGTAAATACGTTTAACTTGATTCTCTTTCCCCACTTCATGCAACAACGCTAAATGACTGTTTGACAATAAGAAGCTTCAAAGAGTGCCTTATGATGTGCACCACGGTGTGACCATGAAATATCTGTAAAAACATGAAGTAACCATTTTATACAAATCGCTTGCTTCGCAGTTATGAGGAAATCTTTTACTGGCATGTTGTCTAAACGTATATATGGTCATTTAAACCAAAAAAATGTATGCCTTAGCGAGAAAATGTTGAAGGAGATTATGACGCACTAAGTATCAGTTTCTGATCAATAAAATTATGGTAAAAAGCTGCAAAACAAGATCTACCCACCAGGCAATGCGCTGTATAGATTAGAAGAAGGCAATTGACATGGTGCTCATTTTTGTTTTGAAAATTTGGACAGTTCTCCCAACATCTGAAAATCTATAAAGAATAGCATGATGAATCAAGAAATTAATTTAACTTAAAAAATGGTGACTTAGGAAAAGTAAAAATTAATAGACAAATTCCTCATGGTGATAGTCTTTTCCCTTCGTATTTCGCCATCAACTTGATCCTATTGACTCTTCTTTATAGAATGTGAAAGCCGGATATGAACTTGAAAACGAACTTTCTAGACAGTAATCGCATATTTATGGATGGCATTAATATTTTAGGATGATATGAGAACCAGCTGGACACCTAAATGAATACGCACAGATAGTTTAATAATTACATAAGGATAGAAATCTGCTACGATAAATTAACTCTTGTTTTGATGGAGACAAGAAAACCTGTCAATTATAATGCCCACGTACTTCCAATATCAACTTTATTTACAAAGTTTTACAGCATATAATTTTACTGCATATATTTGATTATGCCAGAAAATTGACAAATTAACGAACATAGAAATTAAAACTAAGATCGTAGTCCAATTGCAGCAAAATCGTAAACATTAATATCCCCAAAATTCGAATTTAACATATGACATCAGTTTCAGAGCAGTACCCACTACTGGTTATACGTCTATTTGACTGTAGATTGAATTAAAATGTTTGAACACAAAAATACTAAAACTGATTTTGTTAAGAAATGAGGCTATATACCGAGTTTATCTATTTACACAAGACGGTGGTCGATTGGTTGGTTGGTTGTTTTTGTTTTACGGCATATCAACCTTTTTCAGGTTATTTAATGCCGAATCTAGTTATTTTGAGGAACGATTTTTAATTGAGTATATTTTGTTTAAAGTCAGTTTCTATTTAACCCATAGTTGGGGCCCTAACAGTTACTACCACTCCGGGTCAGAGTTGACCTGGGAGCAATGGCAATTAAAGGGTGGCTCCACACTCCCCAAGGCCCGCAAGGTTGGGCCTCACCATCGGATATAGTGGTCGAAGCTTACATACTGTTGAACTTATTGTTAATATAGAGAGGGGATCTTACTAAATGTATTTCTTAATGTAATTGCATTTTTTTCGTGAAAAAAAACGAAATCATAAAAAAGAAAGAATCAGAGGTTGTATGAAAGAAATCGAAATCATTTGAAAATAAAATACGCAGTCTATTCTTCAAAATATTACATTTCGAAGTAATAACAGCGTACGTAAAATAATAGGGAATTAGTTAAATATAAATATAAATAGAATAGTCAAAGATTCGAACTTTCGAAGCTAGATTTGAAATTGAAAATTCCAATCATAAGTTAAAATACATACAGAATGTTACTGAAATAGAGAATGTGGAATTGCAATTGTTTAGCTTACATATATGTTTATTGGGAAAGGAATGTAATGATGAAATGTGTTTTGTTATAAAAATGAAAATTAAAATAAGGAATTTAATCATCAATTGAAATTGTAAACATGCTACTCGAAAAATAGGTTAATGAACTCGGGGTCATGTCATGTTTGGCAACGTGACGCATATCATCCAACGTGCTTTATGAGCACATGTGTAATCATGCGATGACATGACGAATTCTCAATATAGGTAGAGTTTTAGATGCAGTATGGGAGAAGAGGAAAAGAGTTGGGGGTAGGAAGCCGAGAGAGAGGTCAGAGACGGCCGCTGACGTCAAACCTTGGAAGCGAAATGTAAGAGAAGAAAAAGCCATATAAAGAAACTTTGAATTCCTCAAGCGAAATTATGGACCGGCCATGAAATAAAGGACATCATCATCTTTGTGTATCTGCGTCGTCGTGTTGTTATTCAACAGCAAAGGTGTTGTCCATTTATATTATAAGAACGTTGTGAAAATCATCATCTCAAAAATAGTTAAGAAATATATGTATCAATATTTATAGAAACACTCCCGTTCATACAGAACTGTCAAAAGTATAAATGTCAATCTCTCGGTCTATCTATCTATTTATCAAATCTCCTCTCATTGTGTATTACAAGCTGCCGGTTCTCTTGCATTATTATGTACCACAAACAGGAACATCTTAAGACATATGAACACTCAACACATGAACACTCCTAAGACGCTAAGCTCTCACTAAGACTCTTCTAAGACGAACAACAACAATACAATTTGGTACTTCTTTAAAATACCACCAATTACATAATAACTGGTTGATCTTAAAGATCGACTGAGAGCACTGAATGGCATTCCAGAAGCAAGTGACCCGCACGGTGTCCATCAAGCATGACATCGACATAACTGCAGATTCACCGATGGACGAATTATAAAATGAAAGCGAAGCAACATTAGTTCATCTTTATTAGAATAGCCTACGTTAGATTAAAATCAGGATGAAAATAAGTCCCAAACTGGAATGTATACAAACCCTTTGTCTTAGGTAACATGCATAATCATAAAACATATGGTGATGTAGAAAAATGAACGATGCAGACATTAGATAAAAATATTATTTTTTTCTATATAGCAAAACAATACATATATAGTGAAGAAGTATACTTTTATAAAGTTTAAAAACATTCAAAGCAATTAAACAATAATAGTTTTATTATTTATGCAAATGTATTTAAGTATAATGCGATTTTTCTTATCTGGAATCATTGCTGCCGATTCCCCGTCGGATTTTGTATTTTTGATGATACTAGAGAATAGTCTGTAGTATCATCAAAAATACAAAATCCCTATTAAAGAAAGATATATTAGTTAAAATTTACTGAATGTTTTAAATCTATTTTGATTAAAAAACAATACTAGGCTAGTTGTTTTCCTTCAAACATATAAAATTCGTTCGCTGATTTGACGCGAAAAGTACAAACGATTATTATAAATACGTTGTTATTATAAATACGTTGTTATTATAAATACGTTGTTATTATAAATACGTTGTTATTATAAATACGTTGTTATTATAAATACGTTGTTATTATAAATACGTTGTTATTATAAATACGTTGTTATTATAAATACGTTGTTATTATAAATACGTTGTTAGGTTGGTGTAAAAGAACATAATATTTATTCTTAAACTTATTTTAGGTTACTCATTATTTTATAATGATGAGTTTAAATAACTACTGGCATCTGTAGTGAAATCAAATCGACGTTTCTAAGATAAAACCAAAACACATATGCGGTTAGGCAACTATTTTTTTTATTGAAGTTTCATCCCAAACCCTGCACATGACCACTTATTCGTGAGGGGCTACTATATAGGACCAGATTTGCAAGAATACTGGTTATAGACTTAATAAACGAGATATCTTGCCACATTACACTCGAATCTTTGCATATTGTAACAGTAAGGACAGCAGGGGCACAGGAGAGACTTCCAAAGTGCAGCAGTTCAAGGGGAGAAAAAGTTATCCAAGTAGGCATTACGGTATCTAAGTATTTCTACAATGTATGGGTTGGATTTTGCTGCTTGCAGTGTTTGTCGGGAATATTGCTGTCGAGGAGGTACTAGTGCTCGGAAGTCCTCAGAGTATTTTCTAATATTGTCAAACTAGAAATACTTGTAAAACACGCAAAAAGAGTCTACATTTTGGCGATAAAACATTAATTGGAGTTTAGTTGATAGTTCAGGGCCTATTAGGTTAATGGCAGCCTTAACAATTGCCTCAGTGTATTTGTTCCAATTCATGTTGTTTATGAGTGCTAAGCCTAGGACATCGAAAGAAGTACTTTCAGGCAGCGTATCATAAGCCATACCAATCGGGGGTGCAGAAAATTTCTTCTAATGTTAAAGGAAATAAGCTAAGTCTTAGAGGTATTTAGCTTTACCAACCAGTTACGGCCTAATTCCACTAGAAAATGTAGGTTTTCCTCTAGAGTTTTAGCAAATTCCTTAGATATGTATCCATTTGTGTTACCCTCATGTCTGTTATAGAACGTGATGTCATCAGCAAATATCCCCGGCTCAGAGAAACTTTTTTCAGGGATGTCATTTATAAATATCAGGAATAATAAATACCTAAGTATTTACACCTACAGCACACTCGTATTTATATCATATTTTTTTGATGTACGAACATCGAGGACAACATGGATTTTCTCTCATCTAAGAAATATTTAATTATGTTGAGTATATGTTCAGCAATACAATATGATTTGATCTTCTTAGCAAACCCTGTCAAATGCCTTAGATATGTCAACATTTTAAGATACTGAACTAGCTTGTCCTTCCTTATCCAGTGCTTGGCATTTACGTTCGGAGCTTACAGTTAGGATAGCTGCAGTAGAACGGGCTTGTCTAAATCATTATTGTCGGCGGGATAAAATTTTATTTTCTATTAGGCAATATCGCGACACGTATGCACACATACATAAAGGCAGATAACATTGATTTATATCTTATAAGACTTGTATGTTTTTCAACTTTCTAAATATATAATAAAATTGTCCAAGATTTCCTTTGAAATATTTTTACTTTTTTGTCAATTGATTAATTGTAAACATCGTATAAGTTTGTTTCCAAGAATTCGCTTTATCTTTATAAATATTTTAGAGCTATTCAGTTGTTTACCATGAGACATTGTTTCCTGATTAAGATAAAAAAAAACAACTTTATATCAAATAATGACTCTCCAGTCATGTTTATCAACCATTATCTTTCTTAAAAGTAATAACAAAAATAACTCAGTAATCGGATCAAATTTCTTGTTCAAGAATAATTTGACAAACCGTGTTTTTTATATTAAACATATCATTCTTACTTGCCCCCCTCCGCCAATGAAATTAAAATTAATATTTAGACAATATGGTTACTCGCATTGTTTACATATATCTCTATTTTCCTGTCGCATTTCAAGCACATTATTATCGCCTTCAACAAAACTACTATGCCTATTTTCTTTAAATATTTTTATTAACTGTTATCGTAAAAATGGAATTCCTTAAACGGTTAAATAACATAGATCTTACGCTTTTTACTAATTCTATGGAAATGTATACTTCCTTTAAAGTCTTCAAGGTACTGTAACTTTTGAATTTTTTTTTTTATTTACGTGACAAACATTACCGCAAATGATTAAATACCTGTAAAAATTTTGTTGAATTTGATTTATATTTCGTAGATGAAACTAGCATATCGCAAGTTCTAAACAAAGACCGGCACAGGTCGCAACATTACAATTATCGTCGACCGGAAAAAAACTCATTTCCCTTATCAAAAGAAAACCCTTCGGCTTCTCTAAAACAAATGATAGTGTTTTTACCCGGTGTGAAACTGAGCGCGAACTTGCGTATGCGATTGTATACAATATGCTAAATGATGTCACCGTAAGGTTAAAGAAAAACTACAACAACAAATTTGTACGACATTGGATCACGTTAGAGATGCGGGGTGTCGTCAAAGCCGTAAGAAACATGCATGCGTGGAAGGAGAAGGTGGATATACATGTCGTTGTTACAAAAAAGAAGTCCAGCTATTACTTGTTCTATGTTTACGTCGACGTACTCTGCTACAACATGTTGGATCTAATTCTCTAAACGAAATGTCTTTTACGCCATTTGATACTAATTGTGGTGTCATATACTGAGCAAATAATCGCCGCCTTTTCTCACTCGGTTATCTGTGATTTTTTGCAGTTAAGCCATGCATTTTGTAACTATGTATTATGTCCTAATTAATACCTGCAAAATAATACTCTAAAATAATTAGATAGTCAATGTGACACCAATAAATGTAAAAAAAAATGCTGCTTAATTTTTACGAAACTAACTTCATTCTAAGAAATTATTACAGATATAGTGTTTAGTCATCAATTGGTTCCCTTGTCCGTTGAGAGTTGCATAACTTAAGCATCAGTTTAGTGTACGTCGGTGAACACCTACAGAAATCATTAGATTTTGAAATATCATCTCTTCGTTAACAAAATGAGACAGAATTGACAGCCCTGTATGTGCAAGCTTTATACTAGATCATTCCTTCTGAGATAAATTCTTGAGAAAGCACGTTGGCAGAAATCATTTCCGTTTTTATTTCTTGGTAAAATAGAATTTGTAATCCAATGCTCTGTTGTCGTATCTTTTCTGCTATGATTTCATTTACCTATTTCAATGTGAAATTTGGTTTTATAAAAATAACCATTATTTTTGCTAGAATAAAATTAAACTCTGAATTAAGGACAAAATTCCAAAAACCTTATTTCTCTTTTTTACGAATCATCTTATTCCATCATGTATACGATGTTGCTTTTCTTAATCTTATTAGGCAAATTGTTTTCAAATTTTGCAACTTTTATACCAACAATAATGAATTGGCATACTACTATTCGACTTTCTTCACTGATTAGCATATTCATTTTTTTCACGCTTCTTGGCGGCATGGGAAATGGTTGTGCCTATGTATCAATGCCGCTGGAAACAAAACACTGACATTTGGTGTGACTTATATTCTTTCTTAGTATATTATTTTCCGTAGAAAAAAATCATATTACTTTGCTTTCTTTGTAAACATGTTTGGTCCTGGTGGTCAATTTCAATGAAAATTGTAGTAGCGAGACATATTTCTATACAATGGACCTTTGCACACACTATTTTTGTACCATTTTTGTTTAGACTGAAATATATTCATGTAATATATCTGTTATTATATTGTGATAATATATCCTATTATGCTTGTTTATCTCCCAAACAAATGTAGGAGTTGTGACATATTTCTATTGTATGTACTTCTAGCGCAAGTAGATGATATTATTGTACCGTCTTTGAATTATCAAATATAAACAGTCCGAAGAACTAGAAATGTATTTTGGTTCGATGTTAATGCAAAGTATATAAGCATTATAATATATAAATGGACAGAAAATCATTCTTGCATTTCATTTTCAAAGATAAGCAAATCCAATATTCAGACATAATTGTGGGTGATAATGACATAGGTTTAAGATAACAATGACATACATAATATTTACTCACAAATCAGTTTCATAATTGTCATCATAAAAAAAAATAATAGTCATCATGAACAAAAAACAGATAAGCTTCTCACGTTCTATGGAGTCTGAGTGTCAACAATTTTTCTCATATTTAAAGTATTTATCACATCTTTTGATGACTTTGCATATTGGTGTGCGTTATCTCAATAGCTGTCAACCATTGATTTCTCACTATAAGTCTTCACTGCAGTTTGGGAAGCACTGGACTTCCCCATGTTTCTAGACCTCTTATTACTACATAAGTGGAGGTTTGCTTAGTGCTTTACCTTCTCGGTGTTTTCATCCTCGATTATTTCCTAAGGGCAATCTTATGGTATAATAATAATTTAAGGGGGAGAAGCAGTTGTTATTATTATTAATATTATTTTGATGATGATGATGATGATGGTAATGGTGGTGATGATGATGATGATGATGGTGGTGGTGGTGGTGGTGGTGGTGGTGGTGGTGGTGGTGATGGAAAACGAGGTAAGTCCACAGTTATATTTTTCATCTGTTTTATATTGCTGTTGTGCTTCAGAATATTAGCATATGAATTCTGGCGTAAAAGCAGACTCTACGACCTTATTTACCGCGATTCTGCAAGTTTAAATATCCTTACACAACATACTTGAATAAATACGCTGTTTGTTACATGTCGAAAACGCTTGTCTATAGACTTCGGTGAGAACAAAACAGATTTTTTTTAGAAAAAAAAAAATTCGGTTTTCAGGATGTATGTTTTGTGTACGACTGACCATGTGTTAACTGCACCAATATATTTATACATTATAAACCGTGTGTATTTTGATTAAATCTGTATTACAGTATATTATCATTTATAAGAGTGTTATATTACTGAAACACAACTCGCCATTGTACAGTTAATTGGGCATTGGTCACTATAATAGTGGATATTGAGGAAAATTGGGCGGCATATATTTCTCAAATCCTAGCAGTGTTTTTATATAATGTCTATATTTTTAGTTTAAGTGATGACATACACATCGAGAATATTAATTTGGTTAATTAGCTGTCTCTAAAAGTTTTACACATTGTTCAATTAATTAAAATATACAAATAATAATGCACGCACTGCTAGTCTGTATTTAGTAAAGTAATGAAATCCCTGGCTAGTTTTATACGCCGAGGCACGTCGTAAAAATCACCTTCGTTTGTCTCTTTCGCTCTGTATCACGTATGCCACTTTGATCTGTTTTCTGCATGATAAATATATACTCATTCAAAACAGGAATTGTAAGAATTCGATTAAGTTGTATATCGGAAAACTAAGAGCTGACATTGCTGACGCTATGGCGGTGGAGATCGGTCACGGTGGGGAATAAAAGGTTAATACACCTGCTGTTATCACCAATCTTAAGCGCAGGTTGATGATCACGGTAGTCTAAAATATAACACTTTTTATCGTCGATGCAGTATAGTTTATCAACAATTTAACATGTTACTCAAACCTAATTTATACAAGACTATTAACCTACATCTTTAAAAGAAACGAGAAACAAATCTTAGAAGGAGAATATGGTTGGTTTGTGCAAGCGATGATGGGGCAAATGATGCAGGGAGAACTAAAAGAAATAATTTTATATATATATATATATATATATATATATATATATATATATATATATATATATATATATATAGCTGGCACTCCAGCGTTACCCGGTCGGATAATACGCTACAACAGGACATTTTAATTTATGCAGATTTCGTATGTATTATTATAAAATGAATCCTCAGTTGAATATTATATAATACGAGGGATGCTTTACCTGTTGGACTAATTCATGAAAAATGAACAAATAAACAAATAATGATAATATTGTTCATCAAATTCCGTGTGTGTTCTTCTGGAGTCCAGCTAAAAGAAGAAAAGTATTTCGAAACTTCGAGTAAGTATAATAGTAGATATATCTGACAGAAACATTAGACTACTGACAAGAAGTAAATGTGAATGTTAATAAAAGTTTATCCTCAGCCCCTAGTCTCATGTCATAAGCTTTCTTGGTAGCAAATTCGTGACATAAAACTGTTTTTCTTCCTTTTATTTGTTTTAATGCATTTAATCAATAAAAAAAATCATGCACCCATTTTTTACTTTTGCAGCATCATTTAAGCCTGATATAGTAGTTTACATTTATTTACACAGTTATTAGTTTATTTTATAAATTGTACTATATGTGAAAAGTATTATAAAATTGCAAACAGAATATTTGTTAGTAGTTACTTGCTTTAGCAGGTTATTAGTCTAGGCAGATTTTAGTATAGATAGTCTATTTCTGAGTAGTGTTAGTTCTCAAATAACGACAGTGGTTTTACGAGTTTGGGCTTCACACAACTCACCATTTCACTCATGTAGTAAATCACGAACCATAAACAACCATAGGATAGACGCAATATATTTGATAATCCGATGTACTGGTTTTAAGTAATTATTTCTTAAGCGAAAGAATTATAAAGAAGTCTATGTCATCACCTATGTATCAATGGCCTAGATAAACGCAATCGTAAAACTCAAATTACCATGATAAATCGACGTAAATATTGGAATGAGTGATAAAGATAGACATCGCGTGAACCCATAGGTTGTTGCTAGTGTGCGGCGTACCCAGCCATATTTGAAACTGTCACTTAAGATTGTAATATATAGCGCGGTTTATGTAGATAGCGCCAGTTGATTAAATCTCTATGTTACGAAATAGCTAACCTAACTTAATTTTGCAGAATCATGATTTTATCAAAATTACTTTATTCGTTCACTGGTTGCCTATAAAAAATCTGCAAAGAATTTAAAATATATGCAGTAGAATGCAACGCAACAGCATACTATGGAAGAAATGCAATTAACTCGAGGATATATAAGGGAGTGTATGTTAATCATTGATGATAAAGTCGAGAATTATTAAAATGTCTTCTCCATCACTATGGTTTTAAATTCCTAAATAAATGGTTTCATAATCATGTTTTTATAATTATCAGTGTTTACTTTTTAACAGTTAAGTGTAAAACGGTACATGTAAATACTGTATTCTCATGACCTTATCGTTGTTTTTTGTCCGTTTTCATTGTTCGACAATCGAAATTATAAGTTTTGGTTGCGAATCTAAAGAATTTTAAAAAGAGTTTTGCATATATATTTAACGTAAAATGACCACCTCTTTCGAATCAGACAGAGTTTTAAGAACATGTCACGGATTTTGTTTTTTATTTTATTTTGTCCATGATCATTTTCCTGGTTAAACTGTAGTATAAAATATTTCATCGTCAAAAATCATAAAAACAAGATACTTCCTACTAATAACCTAAGTTCGAGTGATAATATGAAAAAATAAAGCGTTTACTTGTGGATTTATGATTTTGCCGATTATGCTTTGGGTCAGTTATAAAAAAAATAATATTTGCAAAATCATTTAACTACTTTACAACAATTCAATGCCCCAGAAACTGGTGATCATTTTACGTTAAATGTATGAATTTAGGAAAATTTGCCAACGAAAAAAGGCAACGGAAGAAAGAAAGACGGTCATTTTGGCCAGCTTGGAAAAAGGGAAATTATTGAATGAATATTAATTGAAAATAACTTTGAGAACAGTTCTTTCGGGAGATATTGTTTCAAGAAAATGATCCCCATTCCTCAGTCCAATTAAAAAAAGTATTAATATACTAATTGTTCTGGTGTGTGTTCTCAAACTCAGGATTTTTTTCTGTTAAACTAGAGAATCTCTACAGAATTTCGGTCGGATGTGACATCGATCGAATCGTTAACAAAATGTAGTATCTGTTTTAGTGCTACACTTCACCTATACTATCCTCGTTTAATGAAGGAGACATTCTTCTAGACTTGGGCATTTTTTTTGTTCGGGATCAGAATGATCCTTTTTTGGAGCTGGATATTCCCCACATGAAAGCAAACGACCTCGTGTTTTACTTTACCCTCTAGGAGAGGCAAGTAAATAGGAACACTCAACCTGAGAATAGTAGTACAAAGTTCATAACTTATAAAAATCGATTTTATTTGGTTTTAATGTACTGTTAACATTTTAATATTTTTTTAAAAATATAATTTTGGGGGAGAGTTGCAGCTTTTTTTTTAAAAAACACTCGGACCACGAGCTATTAGCATTCGAAATTTATTCAATAATTTCTCGAAATGTATATGCCCTACCAACCCTTCATAATAAATTCTAACATAATTCTGTTTTTAGTGGGTACACAAATATCGCCCCAAGTCGTAGATTATCATAGGGGGAGGTTACTTTCGAATTTAGATATATTTTCTCTTAATTTGACAAACTTGTAAATGATTTCTCTTTTTTTTTGATAAATTTATTGTGAGATTCCATGTACATTTTTAACTTTTTTTAGAGAAAGATACAATAACACATTATTTCAGTGGACACTGTGGTCAGACAAAGCGGCCCCAAGAAAGTAAAACTTGCCCATTCGTTTGAGCTCTCTGAAAAGCGTCACCTAGTAATTTGGCAACAAGATGCAAAACATTGATCGGGCTTCGAACGGCATCTGGACCCTATGAATCTCTAATTCTTAGCATAAGTAAATGATAACAGAAGAAAAAATGTGATGTTTAAAATTTTTCACGCAGAAGCATTAAAACTCACAAATTAATTTCAACTTAAATTCAACGTCTTGTCTATTCCTACCAGACAAAATTTTTCTGGACAACAGCATAAACACATAACATAGATACATTAATGAGTAAAAAAACAACACATTTTATAGTTTAATTTTATTTAATCAGCAATAATGTTGTATATTATTTTTCTTGACAAGATATTTCTTTAATTTTAAACAATTTTTTAGATAGCTTATAGATAAACTGCATTTTTATATCGTTTACCTAGTGAATTATCGCGAAGATTCAAGTATTGTTTGGTTTTATTTATTTTATGCACATAAAAATACATCTTATTTCGATGTTATAATATTTAGAGATTAGTTTTACTAAGAGTTTAAAAACAAAATTTACCATCAACACAATCAATGGTAAATTAAGTTAACAAAATATTAATAGAATCGGTTTTGGAATCGGAAATGAGGCACAAATGTTTTCGATTCCAATGTCGATTCCGATATCGATTCCGATACCGATTTTGATATCCCCAAAAGTTAAGATTTTTCCGATTCCCGATTTCAATTTCCCAACACCAATATATATATATATATATATATATATATATATATATATATATATATATATATATATATATATATAATGGAATGCAAGAGTATTGTTACCTGGTGCCTTGGGAGAATTACAATACGCGTAAAATCGTTTTACCTTCCTACTAGCAAAAACTTTTATTTAAGGATTTAGCATTTATTTTGAATTTGAAGTTAATTATTCTTTTTCTGCCTCGAAATGTAGCTAAAATGATTGAAAAACTTTTAAAAATTTTAATTTTTTGTTTATTGCCTTTAGCAATTAGCGTGCAAACCAGTTATAACATTTGATTATATTTTTCCTATGGGGTGATTAATAAACATCCAAAATTCATGGGTTAAAGAAATGTATTTATGAAACTGTATCCTTGATTTGCAGACAATAAAATTCTATATAACAATTCTATATTTGAAAATCAACCTTTGCAAATCATAAAATGTAAATGTCTAAATTATGATATATATATATATATATATATATATATATATATGTTTACTCCAGCTTGAAAATATTCAAGCACAAAATCCGTTGAAGCTCTACGAGGTTATTGATGGTACTCAATTAAAAGAGAAAGCCATTTTATACTGTTAAAGTATACATTGTTACACACTACAATACATCTACAGTTTCAGTCTTTAAAACATAAAATAACAATATATATATATATATATATATATATATATATATATATATATATATATATATAAACCCAGTTTCTCATCCAACTAAATCTAGCTACAACTCTTTTGACGGGAACATTTAACTCGTACAAAATCATTCTATAATAAAGTTCTAAAATTGAAGTTGATATAAAACACACAGTGAGTATGTCGAAACACCATCTAGTAGGAACGAATCCCAAAAGAGTAGAACGGTAATATAAGATTGATTACCCTTTCAATCTTAATGTCAAAACCAACGTATGAAAAAATCTGAATCTTATAAACAACATTTTCCATTGAATATTATATTACTCAGTTTCCCTTAAACAAAATATAGTTAAATTAAGTGAAAGTTGTACAGACAATTTAGAAAATTATTCTAAAACTCACTACGAAAATTTTAAACAATGAATCGAACATAAATAGATTAACTAAATTATGTATCTGTTTAGATGAAAGCAGATATCCAATTAATTAATTAATTAATAAGTTAAAATCGACAATATCTATGAATATTTGCCCAAATAGCTATAAATTTTACATTGGTATTGCTGGTAAAATTTACAAGTAAAAGTTCTCCTATCATAAATGCTCCTCTATCGAAACTAAACAGGTAAACATAATTTTCTATATGATAAACTAATAAAAACAAAATTTGGCACCAATGCTTTAAAAAGGTTACGGCATGTGTTTTCTTGGCCTCTTCAATTGTAGGCATTATAAACCCACCAATTCCAAATGTTATTTCACACACTAAAAGTACTTATTCAAAACACCATTTCTATTTTAGTTTCGATATTTTATCAATTAGGAACCTCATTTTGTATTGTTATATGATTCAACAGCACACTACTTCAACATATATATATAAATTTATAAATTACTAACTAGCTCTACCTACGTATTGAGCACTTTTGGAGTAAATACTTAAAGTTCACGCATAAATCTATACTTTCGTATATTAATTTATGTGAGTACATGAAGTAGTTATATATATATATATATATATATATATTTATATATATATATATATATATACATATATATAGCCAGTAGAGTTTAGTTTCCTAGAAGTATATCCAATGAAACAACATGGGTCTACCAAAGAGTGCTCAATGAGTGAACAGAGCAGGTATATTAATGGCTACATATGTGCATACATGTTCTGTAATTACCCGCGTTGGGGGACTACGTCTTCAGGCCAATATATATATATATATATATATATATATATATATATATATATATATATATATATCGTAAAAAATGAGAGTTCAGTAAAAACGTTGTTTTGATGTGAATAAAAAAATACACATCAAGTGCGCTTGAAACCAAATCACAACTTAATATTAGGAAAATAAACAGATATTTTACTTGTTTGAAATTCATAACAAATATATTTCAGAGGTAGACTCAATCTTCAGTGTGTAGTCTTGTTTCTTTTTTCTTTTCCTTGACGTGTTGCAAATTTGGAGAGAGAATTTTATAGAACCGCGGTTGTATTTTGAAATGTTTGAACTCTGCGTATGTAAAGCGAGAATGACGTCAAGAATGATACGTTCCTATCAAAGAGAATGTATATAAAGCATATTCCTTAATCATTTAGCAAAATAATTAGCAACAACTCTTTTGACGGGAACTTTTTTAACTCGTATAAAATCAACAGAAACAAAACAACACACTGAAGAGGGAGTCTACCTCTGAAATATATTTGTGATAAAGTTCAAACATATATTTATTTATTTTCCTAGCATTACGGTGTGGTTTTGTTTCAAGCGCACTTGATGCGTATTTTATATTACTCATATATATATATATATATATATATATATATATATATATATATATATATATATATATATATAGGGTGTTTCAAAAGTCTTGGGAACATAACGATTTTTAATAACTCAAAAACTATTAGGAGTTGAAAAATTAAATTGGTACCGTTGGAAAGGTTAAAGTTGCAAGTTTTGTGGAGAGTGTTCAAAGTTGCTCAATATGAGCACCAATCGTCACACGGCAGACATCTAGTCGATAGTCCATTTCCTGCCAAACGCGTTCCAGCATCTTGACGTTAATGGTTCCCGCAACTGCCGTTACTGGAGCCTTTAGTTCGTCAATATCTCTTGGAAGGGGTGGCACATAGACTTGTTGCTTGACAAAGCCCCAAAGGAAAAAGTCACACGGGGTAAGATCTGGAGACCTAGGAGGCCAGGGCATAAGAACGTCATCACCTCGCCCAGATCTCCCAATCAGTCTACCAGGCAGCCTTGTGTTAAGAAACTGCCTTACTCTAAGACTCCAGTGTGGTTGTGCACCATCTTGTTGAAAAGTGAAGTCATCAGATTGTGCTTCTTCCCACTAAACCATTAATCAGTCTTCCAGCATGTTGAGATAGGATTCACCAGTGATAGTTGCCTCTTCAAAGAAGAACGGTCCATAGACACCTTTCTTGGAAATTGCACAAAACACGTTCACTTTTGGTGAATCTCGCTCGTGCTCAAGAAGTTCATGAGGATTCTCAGCACCCCATATGCGAGTTTTATGCTTGTTTACTTTGCCATTCAGATGGAAGGTCGCCTTATCGCTAAAAACAAGCCGGTCATCAAAGCCGTTATCTTCCAACTTCTCTTGCATTGCAATGCAAAAGTCACGGCGAAGTGGCTTATCAGAGTCCTTCAACTTTTGGACCAACTTGAGCTTGTAAGGTACCATTTGCAGTCGTTTCTTTAAGACAGGCCAGACAGTTGCTGGAGCAATCTGAAGTTCCCTGCTGGCTCTTCTCACTGATTTACGGGCGCTCCGCTGAAAGGCTGTCCGAACTTGCTCAACTGCATCTTCTGAAGTTGAAGGGCTACCTGGTCGCTTACTTGGGCACAAACACCCATCTTTCAAAAATTTAGCATGCCATCTGACAATGGATTTCCTTTCAGGGGCTTCTTTTTTAAATTTCCTGCGAAATGCACGCTGAACACATGTCCACGATTCAGTATTTGCAAATTGCAGGACGCAAAATACCTTGTGTTGTCTAGAGAACGCCAGTACTGCACCTGGAAAGATAAGACGAAAATCATTAGTATGACCAAAAACTTGATTAAGCAAGCTTTAAAATGGCACTAGTTTCATTTTTCTACCTGGAATAGTTCATGAGATATACGCATTTGTAATGTTCCAAGACTTTTTGAAACACCCTGTATATATATATATATATATATATATATATATATATATATATATATATATATATATATATATATATATATATATATATATATATATATATATGAATAATACGTACGGTTCTGCGATTTGTGATAAATAACCATGCATGTGCCACGAATTTCATGTCAATTCCAGAGATTATTTTTATTAAGTCTTTGAGAGATTCTCTTTGCAAGCAAAAAGAAAACATTTTAGGACTTACTTTGGTCTCTATGTAATTTTTCCCGTTTAGTTTTTCGCTTTTTTTCTCCCCCGCCATATTCATGTCTTTTTTAAAATTGTATTTTCCTCGATTTAGCTCTGTTGAGCGAGAAACGACACCTATGTAGCTATACTTTATTTTCATTTTTTTAATCATCATTTTGATTGGTCTATATGTAGCCTTTATCAAATTCTGCCCCCCCCCGACTTTATATATATATATATATATATATATATATATATATATATATATATATATATATATATATATATACGCATGCTACGCAAAACAGAAATATGCATATAGAAATGTTTTCTCCGTTTTATTATAATGGCTTCGATAAAATGAAAATATGACACTTTCTCTACAAGACCTAATCGTTGTAAAACACTTATTATTATTATTATTATTATTATTATTATTATTATTATTATTATTATTATTATTATTATTATTGGCTCAAAAGGAGGTTTCAAAAAAGTTGTCAAGGATCTCTCTTTGAGGACAACCCGTAAGACTCCCTTAAATCTTTCGATAACATTCGCAAATGACTTAGCGTTATCTTAACAGCTGTTTATCATAGATTTCTCGCTGAAAGCGGCCGTGTCTCTCCAATGGAATTTGAGCAGCAATAAGCATCCCTAGTGTCCCAGTTCTCTCGCACTTGCCGAATGGAGGTATGGTCAGCGCTCTCCCCTCGGTCTATTCATCCTCTTGACCCTTCTCGATTATTCGACGTCACTTCTAGTAGGGCGGTGGTAATGAGAAAGTTGGGGGAATAGTAGTTATGATGTTTCTATTATTTTTGTTCCGTGTAACACTTCTTACGTTTTGCTTCTGCAGCAGTTTGTCTGCTCGCAGATGTGGCTCATGTTTATTAGTCTCCGCATTCATTTTTTCTTTGTATTTCAAATATTTCGGCTGTTTTCCTTATTGTTATTCGTTCTATCTTTCAAGCCATTCATCTGATTTCAATTTCTTTTTTAAACTCTTTTCGATATTGTTTGCAGTGGTACCATCATTATAGCTATCATCTTGATTTTTTTTCATCATCCATATCCCTTTCAGTTCTCTAGCTAGCGCTGTGTATTTGTTCCGTTTCTCTTTTTCTTTGCTATTCACCTTGCGATTAATTGGAACAGCAAAGTCTACGATTTGGCAGGCTTTTTCTTGCTTTTTATTATTACGACATCCCGTCTTCTTGCTTGGGTGGGTTTGTCTATTTTTATGTCCATGTTTCATAGGATGTTGTGATTCTCGTTTTTAAGTACTGCTGCTGGCTTATATTTGTACGATTTGTCTGTGGGTTCAGAAGTGTACTTCCCTCACCACTTGCTCGTGCATGTCTTTGTATTTCTTTTGGAGCCAGTTTTCGCTTACCATATTGTTCATCGTTTCGGCTCTTTGTTCACATAGTCTGCCTTTTCTGTTTTCTTGCGCTTTGTCAATCTTTGCTAGAATTTAGTTGGTTCTTATCGAGTTCTCTTGTGCTACAGTTGTTAGGGATTATGTCAACTGTGTCGAAAAAAACCCTATCTTTGTTGCCGGGCATACTACTTATGCTTGGTTGTTGGGTTCTATGTTTATTTAAACCAATATATAAGAATAACATTTCAACTATATAGGTATATAAACTGTTTTGCAATTTCTTCACAATCAGTTGCTTGTTCAATGGACGATTAAAAGCGGAAAAATAATTTACTTTTGCACTGCTAAAAAACACTAAAATTTTCAAGTCTTATAAAATTCTTTGCAGTTAATGAATAAAACATTGAAGTATGGTGTTTGAACCTACAGATCACGTCATGCAAAAAAACACACTATTAACTTACTCACAGTAGAATTTTCACAGCCCATTGTTCTGTCATTGTTGCTAAGCAACGACATGGAAAAATCGCTTTACCGATGATTGATAAATTACAATAACGGTTTCGATTATGGATTATCTCTAATTATCGGGAGTTACCCGGGGGAAATTTTTAAAAGAAAATCTGGCAGCCGTTTCCGAGTCTATAAGGAACGAACTCACACACAGACAAAGTCGAATATATATATATATATATATATATATATATATATATATATATATATATATATATATATATATATATTTGAAGAAAATATACGAAAAACTTTCCATCGACTGCAAATTTGCACATTAAGACACCGGCAATTTATTTTAAATGTTTCCTTAATGCCGTTAACCTTGTAAACAAAACGAAACTACGAATACATAGATAGTTGATATTCGAAGACAGAATGATACAGAATACACGAACAAAATCTAAAACTAAGTATTACTATAGCATAGCATACAGTGTTATTTCCCGCGTCTTCTAAAAAAAAATGGGAAATCTATTCTGATATATCTGTATTCGTCAATGAGTAAGCAACTAAAAATGATTACATGTAAAAAAACACACACACTATATATATATATATATATATATATATATATATATATATATATATATATATATATATATATATATATATATATATATATATATATAGTGTTGTCTGTATACACCGGTTCTCGTCAGATCACACCGACGTTAAGCAGCGTTGAGGCTGGTTAGTATCAGATGGTGACCATTTCGGAATTCTAGGCGCTGTACGTGCTTCTGCTGATCTCGGCATTTGTTTCCAGTCGTCCTGTACTTCACGTGCCACTGCTATTCAACAATGACGACTCAGGAGTGGTGTAGTTGAGATTGCGCACCTCCTGCCGTAAAAATTTCACGCGCAAGCAACCCTTCGTGGGTATCCATAGTCTGTCCAAGATTGAAGGAGCCGGCTGCTGTTTGTATAGATAATTGTTTCACAATGTCATACTTCTTCTGTATGAGTAGACAATAAGTAATTTAGGTTTTTGGTAACAGCTGGAATTTTATACATTGCATTAAGATAACAAGGAATGGATAACAAATATACATTGTTGTTGTTAAACGGTGCGCAGTTTTTTATTCCATTTGACGGGCGGGAACTTCTTACATTCTAATATATAAAGATATGAATCATCGCTCATGACGATCGACCAAAGATGAAGGCGTCATATAGGTATTAATTTCGTGTATACATACATATTCATACATTTCGTGTATACATACATGGACATACATATACATACATACCTATGCATACACACATCTTTTGTACTACGTAGGAAGACAGCACATACACATACATACACACATAAATACAAACATAACCCATTCATACATACATAAATACACACATACATACGCATATATATATATATATATATATATATATATATATATATATATATATACATACACACACACATATGTATGTTGAGCAAAAAAAGAAAGAGTGGTATTAGGAAGGCAGGCTCGAACCCATAACGTAAAAAAGGAAAAGAATCGGAAAAAACGTGACGTTTTTGCTGTTACGACCACCGCCAAACCGGAAGTGACGTATGTTTAAATTAAGGCTAGACAATCCAAAAGAGGGGATGCCTTTCAACAATATCGACGAAAACAAACGGCCCCTCCCTGTAGAAAAGTGCCTAGTTGAAGGTGAAGAAATTAATGTTTTAGTCAATTTTTCAATATTTGTCGTCTGAAAGGTCGAGTTTAAAAAAGGATACTGATCTTGTGAAAATCCGTCGCTTCTGTCGAAAGTTTTAGTCAGACATGCAAACATACATACATGCATTTATATATTGGTAGCGCAAAATTTCGACCCAACCCGATTAAAAAGCTTGTCCTATCTCTGAATACCGTTTATGCAAAATTTCAAATGTTTAGACCAGAAATTCTCTGAGTTATTTGAGTAACTTGGTAGAGACCGCAGCAGTCCATTTTTTCAATTTTGACCTCTATTATGACCCCTTAACATTTATTGTTTTGGGTCCAAATCACTTTATTAAGTGAGTCCCAGGTCGGAAAAACCTACATCACAAATTTCAATTGCTTGAACCCAAAATTGTCGGAGTAGTTTGGTAGAGTTCTAAAAGGTCAAATCGTTGAACTTTTACACGGATTACAAAGATTGACTCACATCTTAGTACCATGTATATCAAATTTCGAGTCTGTAGGCTTAAAATTGATAAGGATTTTATTTTGTGTAGGGAAGTGTACACAGACATACAGACAGACAGACATACACTTTCACTTTTATATATCTACTAGCATGAGTGCCCGGCGTTGCCCGGATATTGGGAGATATATGTTGAGCTTTTTTTTTAATTTGATCCCTATTATGCCCCCTAACTATTTATTGTTTTGGGCTTAAATTACATTATTAAGTTAGATCCATGTCCAATAAACCTATATCTAAAATTTCAAGTGTTTAGACTGAAAATTGTCGGAGGAGTTTGGTAAGGTTCTCAAAGGAAATATCGTTGAACTTTGACCCCTTAATCGCTAAATTTCTGGCCGAAAACCGATCACATCGATCTTCCCAAACCTCAGTACCCTGTATAACAAATTTCGAGTCTGTAGACTAAAAATTTACAGAGTTATTGCGTAGGGAAATGTATACACACATACACACATATACACACACATACACTTTCACATATATATATATATAAATATATATATATATATATATATATATATATATATATATATATTGACGACAATATTTACAATATAAGGGTACATAGTGTTACAATTCTTTTTTCTTACCAAGCATTATCTATCCTATTCTGGTAAGAAAGAAAAGGTTTCGGAATACTTTGTATAAAACTAAAATAGCCCCTACGCTTTTAGTTTTATTTTGGCTATACAAATATAACTTCCGCAATAAAAATACACTTACTTAATCAACTAATATTTCGTGGTACAACCATATAAGTAAACACCCCACATTATATCATTTTCAAAGAGCCAATTATAATTCACTAGTACAATATGAAATAGAATGCTAAAAACACTACAAAATGTAAATAGAAGACGGTTATATATTTATGGCTACCATATTTGTTTTATACAAACATGATGTATTTTTTCATCCATGCTCTCGTATAAACAATGCCAAGTAGATTTTTTTTGCACAGTCATGCTTGTATTTATAGTCTGACGCTGATTTCTGGTTTGAACATCTGCTTATGACTATACATTTATTACATTATACACACACACACACACACACACACACACACACACATATATATATATATATATATATATATATATATATATATATATATATATATATATATATATATATGTGTATATAATTCCAAAACGGGAGTGTTTGAATATATTTTAAAGCTTTGCCGCTCCCTCATTTTTGACCACATTTCAAACAACTGAAACAGTTTTTAGATCACATTCTCAGCTATATTGTGAAAAAAAAATTCAATTTTTGTTCAGTAAAACAAAAGTTATGATCAATTTACTGGTGTTAAAAATCGTAAACAAAAACGTAAGTAGATAAGCAACGTTTCTTTCTGACTCGTTTCTATAGCAACCACGTTGATTCAGCGACTAGTGTAGCTACTAATCCACCGCTCATGCGAAAAGCGAAGTAACAAGTGAAACAGAGAGAATGAAAGCAGACGACTATCGTACATTATTTTATATACGTGTATGTTATGTGTATGGAGGCAAAAAATAAGTTTGAATTTAAAGTAAGAACAAGGAATGTACTGGAAACCTAGAAAAAGTCATGGATTACAATAGAAAAAAGGGAGCATAAAAGTTAATATGTTAAACTTAAAGATGGAAAAATAAAGGAAAAATATTATAGTAGAAAATATATTAAATTTTTAACTTTAAATATTGCAACATTAAGACTTTTTTTTCGAACATGATATAATCAATTCTTAATTCTTGGGTAGTTCTATGGAATGACTTTTTCGAGTCCATAAAAACGCTATTAAAGCAATCTTGCCTTATTACAATTGTCCGATCCTCCGTGCTGCATATTTAGAATCTATTTAAACGCAATATTTAATTTAGAATTCAAGTTCTGACCACATATTTTTTTGCCAAAAATGTAAAAAAAAACCACAAAAAACAACAAAAAAGTAACAGTTGCCACAATTCCATTTTAGTATACTTTCTAAATGGTCATACTATTAAGTGCGTCCCCTTGCGTCGAATGTAAGCTAAAGTTATAGATAATTTCCATTCAAATCAAGTTGGGAATGACTCAAAGGAATTAACCGATTTGCTCATGAATTACATACGTAAATCAGGTAACTGAATTTTGATAAATAATAACTTATTTTTAAAAAATCTGTATTTCTTTCAATTACGTGTTAATATATTTACCCCATGTATTTTCTTTCTGTACTTGCCCCCTATCACTCCCCCACGAATAATATTGTTTATATTTATCATAGGAATTTATTCTTGCCAATTTGTAGATTGTGATTCATTTGCTATTTTCCTCTAAATTTACGGGTTATCCAATTTTGAATTCAACATCTGCCCATATTCTTTTACAAAAAACTATCTATGCGATTCCATTTTAGTACACGTTTCAAATAGTCATTCTAATAAATGCGTTGCATAGTGCCTTATGTTCGCAGAAGGGGTAGAACATTTCCATTCAAATAAAGTCAGATCTTACTCGAGGAAATTATCCGAGTTGTTCAGGAATTACACACGTTAACTTAGCCGACTGGATTCTTTCTTAATTTTAGTTGGTGAGAAGAGAACCTACTGCCATATCTTTTTCCTAAACAGATTAATTGAACATATACAATGTTAATGGAGAGCAGACAATGCATTGTGGATGCGTCGTCATTAGTTCCCTTAACCCTTGCGTCTCCTAATTTGTCTCTAAGTCCGCAATTAAAACGTGTGATTTTTCTGACAAAGGGAAAAGCTAAATTTTCTGTTCTATTTCTACCCATGTAACCATGTTACAAATAAGGGTGTTTACGTTACTTTATCGGGCTGACATTGTCTACCTCATACTCAGGGACCTGAAACTAAACACTAAGGTGGCCGTCCTATCAGCAGGTGTCAAATACTGGAGCTGCCGTATTGTCATCTGGTGAATTGATTCTAAACCATGCAGTAGCTTCTGGTTTGGGTTCTCGATGGTATAATTGTGGGTAATTGTTACGGCGTTACCTTATCATGGTCTATTAAAATATTCTTTCACTTTTTTTTTCACCCTTACTTTCTTTCTCCACACTGCTCTAATCAAATCTGTCGACCTATTCAACAAATCTTCAAACTCCATCATAAAAATCTCCAGAAAAATACACGATTAACATTAGAACTCCAACTTCGAACGTAACCCCCACTACCATGGCTCTAACCAACCTCTAGAAAGAGATTTAAATACAATTACAGGAAACCAAACAAAACCTATTCTTTCTAAGCGAAACTGATATTGGACCGACTATTTCCCTAAGTGTGTTCGTAATTAAAGGATATAATATCTTAAAACAAAATTCTGGCCCGATGGGCCTGGAATATGTGCCTACCATAGTGGTGGCTTTCCCTGTGGTAAGGAAACTTCCAAAAATACCCTAATTTTCATTATATATGCTTTCGAATAGTAATTGCTAACGTAACTGCGTTTTCATTTGCCAAATATCGCCCTTATAACAGTGGCGATTCTATCTGTAAGAGTTATCTGAGAAAATTGACCACATCTTATCTGCTCATCCTTCAGCTTAGATTCAGGTTTATGAAGACGTTAATAGTCACAATGTGGAATAGTTAGCACACTTTAACATTGGCAGATTATAATGGAAGTTTCTGTCACGATTTCTTCATTGTTTATGATCTAACTCAGATTTTTCACGAACACACCTTTGTGCTCAACGGAATAACATACTTTTACTTTCAGAAGTGTCCTCGTACAACACATATACTCTTATTATGTATATATTTCAAGAATTTCTAGTGACATGAACATATATTTGTAACTAAAATAGCTACGCAGAAATACTCATGTTCGATTCCGCATTAAATTTCCACGTCTAAAGACTTCTAGCAATAATAGAAACAGGAACGTTTCTGTGTAAATTCCATTTTATAGAAATAGTTTTCTAACTTCATATGTCTATGAAATTATAAAACTCTGTTGACCGTACGCCCTTGACTAAAGATTGCCTTCGACGATCGGCCAATTCAATCTTTGAAAATGTAAAACATAGTGAATTCACACGCACACACACACACGCACACACACACACACACCACACACACGCGCGCACACACATTTTGTTTCGACAGACACAGACAGATCGCTCAAGCTGCTCTCTCGAATATTCTGTATTAAATGGGGAAAAACACCACTGTATTATTTTGTATTCACTAAAGGTAATAAAATAAAGATTACATTTCGTTCTACCTCAGTATTGAGCAGAATTTGATTCCTTTTTGAACATCTCATATTGAATTTTACCCTGAGTTACATTTACTCCTCTATATTTGAGCACTTTTTAAAAAATAACTTGGACAGTTTTACCTTTCAATATGGAAAAAAGTCAACTTCAACATGCCATTAAATACATTCGAACGACTAGCAATCGGAATTACTTATTAACTCTTGCGATGAACATGGGAGAGTTAATGAGAATAATGCGGTGGAAATTTCATTTCGGATTTAAAAACCAGGATATTGACCCACACGCTTATCTACTGACAAAATTCGAAGTGGACCTTTCTGAACGTGTCAATAACGTATCAGTTCGTAATAGAAAATAAATCCTTAAAAAAATCAATGATAAGTGGAATCAAAACATTGAGTCGTTTGAAAGCACACAAAAGAAAAATAAAGTACATTTATTAATTTGACATAGTAAGTTGCTACCCCTCCATATTAAAGAACTATTAGATGAAACCAAAGAATTCGACTCTTTCCTTTCGGATATTCATCACAAGAAATAGACATGATTAAAAAAATGCAGAAACTCGACTATCTTATAGATAATAGCTGAAAAAATAAAGAACTTTTATAAACATCAAAACAAAATTATCACCAAACAAGTTAGAGATAATAGTGTCAGCACTTATAAGAAATCCAACATTGACTAAGATAAGACCATAAATTCAGTCAGTATATTTATTGCGGACAAACTAAACATTTACAATAGAATAGACTAACTCCAAGAAGGAGAAGCCTATATTTTGCAAGATCACACACCTCGATTAGTCGTAATCAAACATACAAGATTAATAAACCCAACAAGACCTGCAATAGGTAACCTTAGCAAAAAAATACTCGAAAAAAATAACGTACAAATTAAAACCAATTAAAATCTAAATTATTGGATTAACCCCAATGATACCATTGAGTTTTAAAGCATCCAAAAAATGAAAAAAAATACATTCATCTGATTTGACATAGTAAGCTGCTACCCCTCCATATTTAAGAACTATTATATGAAACTCTTTCCTTTCGGATATTATGTCACAAAAAGTAGACATAATTTAAAAATGCAGAAAAACCGCCCTGATTGGTCAGAAAGCGCGATGAACTAAAGCTAAGCAATTTTGTTCATTTAAGTTGACAAAAAGACGCCGGACGGAACACTATGACAAAAACGTTAAGTATTTTTTAAAACTAATCCTAAATGTGTTTATATTACCTTGTTTTTAAACTTGTTTTTCTTGTCTTATTCATGTATGTTGTCTATATTCTCCTGTCTTATTTGTCACCCCCATTCTACAAAGTAAACGATAAAAACAAACAAAATGCCGGAAACTAACGATAAAAAAACATGCAGGGAATTATTCTCTATTAGAGTAGATAAAATTAGGACTTTATTAAAAAAAACAGTTCGAAATTTTTTAACAAAACGAAATGTAAATTAAATATTTTACACATCCGAACGTAACGACTTTTATTCTATAGATAGGCACTCGACCAAGTTATCCAGAAATAGAAATCTTCTTCTTACTCTCTAGAAATACATTATATGCCAGCTATCAGTTGACAAAAAGACGCCGGACGGGACACTATGACAAAAACGTTAAGTATTTTTTTAAAAACTAATCCTAAATGTTTTTTATGTTACCTTGTTTTTATACTTGTTTTTCTTGTCTTATTCATGTATTTTGTCTATATTCTCCTGTCTCATCCGTCACCTCCCCATACTACAAAGTAAACGATAAAAACAAACAAAATGCCGGAAACTAACGATAAAAAATGCCGGAAATTATTCTCTATTAGAGTAGATAAACGTAGGACTTTATTTAAGTAGTATACTTAATATATACTATTACTGCAAGCTTGCCTGTATTGAAAATGCTTGTCTCCTTGCTGGCCAATCAAACCATCTAATATAGTTAACCTTATGTTCAAGTACATTCGAAATATAATACAGTGCAAAGAAACAGTTACCCATGAAAACGAACCTCCTAAAGTAAAACCTTGAATAATTATCTAAACTCGAATGTAAATTAATATTAAGCCGATTTTACAAATTAATAATAGTTAATTATTGGATTTTAATTAATTATAAGGTGAAACTCTAATGATTCAAACTCGATAGATAACGATAAACTTCCACCCATTAATATGGGAGGGGAGATTATCATCAAAAGTGTCCTGAATTGTTAACTTAGCACTGGACTTACTACTTAGATATAAACAAGTCACTTCTACCCATTCCCCTCCTCCCCCTTCTTTTTTAATGGAGAGTAGATAATACAGTAGATGTGTTATCGGCAGCTCCAATAACTCTCGCTTCTCCTATTCTGTCATTCAGTCCTCATTCAATGAGTGATTTTTCTGAATAAAGGTGAAGAAAAAGCTGCTTAAAGGTCGGTACTACTTGGTGACCAGTAGTCTGAGATGTCGGAAATTTTTCTGTCTCTGTCTGTCCTTGTGACCATGTCACTAGTAAGGGTGCTAGAGGTAAACGTTTTGTCTGGGCTGACGTTATCCGCCTGATATTCAGGGACCCGAACCTTGGATTAACAACTTAGGAGGCTGTAACATCAGCAGGCGCAAAGTACTGGGGCTGCTGTATTGTCATTTGGTGAGTGGATCTGGACCATGCAGTAGTTTCTGGTGGGGCCTCTATCGAGAGGCCCCACCAGAATTGTTACGGCTTTACCTTTTCGTGTGCTACAACAAAAATTCCTGTCTTTTTCTCTCTTTATTTCCCTCTCTGTACTGCTCTAACCAAGTATGCCGAACGATTCCACAAATCCCAAAACCTCAACATGATATATCTCCAGAATAAAAACTCGATTAAACCTAGAACCCCATCTTCCAACGTAGACCCCTACTACCAGGTCTCCTTCTCCAACATCAGGGGTCTATGTTCCAACCTTCCAGAGGTTGAAACCCAATTACAGGAGACGAAACCAGACACATTATCTTTAAGTGAAACTGGAATAGGGCCGATCACTTCCCTAGATGAGTTCATAATTAACGGATACTCCAATTTAACAGCTAAATCTGACACCCAAGATCGCCATGGGCATGGAACATGTGGCTACACTAAGGATGGCTTCCCGTGTGGTAGGGATATCTCTAGAGAATATCCTAACTTACGCTATAGGTGCTTCAGCGTTTGCACTTGTTAACACCACTGCATTTATATTTGCCCTCTATAGGCCCCACAACAGCGGAGTTACTATCTTTAAGAGCATATCTGAGAAAATAGACCACATACTGCCTTCACATCTCTCGGCTAACATCTAAATCTGTGGTGACTTCAACGTCCATAACGTGGAATGGCTGACCCATTCAAAAAAGACAGATGATGAGGGGAGGTTTAGTCATGATTTTCCCATTGCTTATGACCTCACTCAGATTGTTCGCGAGCCTACCCGTGTGCCCGATACACCCAGTCAATATGCACGCCTCCTAGACCTTTTTCTCTCAACTTTCCCTGAGCTATGTTCATGTTCCGTTCATTCTCCTCTAGGATCCTCCGACCACTCCGTCGTATCATTTAAGATAAAAACGAAATGTAAGAAGCTCCCAGACGTACCCCTCCACCGTACTGTATACCGATACTCTACGGCTGACTGGGATAGCTTCCGTACATTCATATCTGTTTTACCTCTGCACTCCATGTTTAAAAAGGAAGTGCCCTCTATAGTATCAGATCTTACCGAATGGTTAATTGTAGACATATACCAATTCATACAATCTAAAAAATTCCAACAAAAACCTAACAGCCAGCCATGGTTCTCCCCAGAATGTGCTGCTGCTATCGCGCACAGAAATCATTTTTCCATAGCTACCAACGTAATAGATGCATTGAGACTAAAGCTGCTTTCAGGACTGCCAGCAACCACTGCAAAAGAGTAATACAAAATGCAAGAGAGCTATATGCCCAGTCTGTTAAATCCAAAGTAGCTGATCAGCGGCTTGGATCCCACCAGATTTGGCATATAACAAATAGGATCCTGAACAAAAGTGTTCGTTTTATCCCAATCATTATCAATGGGCCAGAGGTCATCTCGTCAGTGTCAGACAAGGCCAAACTATTTGCAAGGACTTTGCAGCTAATTCTACCCTAGGCGACGAAGGCCATCAACTCCCCATATTTCCTCTTATAACACAGAACAAGCTAGGTAACATACAAATATCCGTGCAGGAGGTCGCCAAGCTAATCAAGAACCTAGATTCCAGTAAAGCAACTGCCCCTGATGGCATTCCAATTATAGTGTTAAAAAAGCTTCAACCAGAACTTGCTCCCATGCTTACGAAACTATTTACGCGCTGTCTTAAGGAGAAGTGCTTTCCGACTCCCTGGAAGACCTTATCAGTTTGCCCTGTATTTAAGAATTCAGGTGATAAGCCATCTCCCTCTCAGTACAGACCAATAAGTCTCCTGTGTGTTATGGATAAGTTGCTGGAATCCATATTAAATAGAGAAATAATCAACCACCTCAGCAGGAATAACCTTCTTAGTGACACACAATATTGTTTCCGCTCTGCAAGATCTACCGCAGATGTGCTGACGGTTATATCCCACAGGATTAGTGAATCTCTTGACAAAGGCTTCCTTTCTAGGGCAATTGCTCTTGACATATCAAAGGCCTTCGAAAAGGTATGGCATAAGAGCCTACTTCACAAGATTTCCAGCTACGGTATAACTGGAAATGTTTTCTCAATCATTAAATCATTTCTCTCCGATAAGCTCATAAGAGTAGTGGTAGATGGACAAAAATCGGAGGCCTGCAATATAAATGCTGGAGTCCCTCAGGGGTCAATCCTGGGCCCAACTCTCTTCCTGATCTACATCAATGACCTCTCTAAACACATACTTAAATCATTCGTTGACATCTATGCTGATTACACGACCATCTTCGGCAACACATCAAAGTCCTCTCTGATTCTCTCTCCTCTGATCTCGAGCGCATGGTTCAATGGGAGAAGATGTGGCTGGTTACCTTTAATGCATCCAAAACCAAACTCCCATCCTGACATCATCAATGCTCTGATCCCCAGCTGGCATCAATTGTGATGGATGGCTCTCGTCTGGGTGAGGCCCCGTGTTTTGACAAGGTTCTGGCTTTGACCTTTACTCCTGATCTGAAATGGAACACGTACATCAAGTCTGTTGCCATGGTCGCTGGAAAGATGGTGGGATCCTTCTACCGCTCCAGAAGATATCTCACTACTGATGCAATTCTCTATCTATATAAAAGCCAAGTACGTCCAAGGATGGAATACTGTTGCCATATCTGGGCAGGAGCTGCTAAAAACAGCCTATACTGCCTTGACAGAGTACAAAATAGATGTCGTGCTTAGTGGGGCATGCCCTTTTCTCTACCCTACAACCTCTCTCCCACAGAAGAGACGTTGCGAGCCTATCCTTGTTTTATCGTTATTTCTATGGCAGGTGCTCATCTGAACTCCAATCTCTGGTCCCCCCTCGCCAATCTTTCACGAAAAACACCCGTCTAGCTGAATCCACTGTGAAAAATTTCCCCCACTCTATATCTGTGCCGAAATCAAAACGCGGATTTCATGAACTAAGCTTCTTTCTTAGAACTGCACGCCTGTGGAACTCTGTTCCGTCTGCCTGCTTCCCACCGGACTACAACTTGGATGTCTTTAAGTCCAATGTTAACAAATTCCTAATGAACCGCCCTCTTTAAGAAAACACTTCATCAAATCTCCACACTAACGTAATGCACTTGCAATAAACCTTATCCCTGTGTTGCTTCCGGGCCTTAATAAGTGGTGATAATTGTGTAAATAAAAAACGTTCTTAAAGGTGACAATGAATGGAATAAATCTAAAATTATGAATTGAATCAAATATTAAACTGTTAATATTTTAGATATGTCTCTAAACCTAGGGAATAACACATACGCATCCTACACAAAATATAACACGTACCCCCTATATATACACCCCTTTTCCAACAACCCTACACCATTAAGCACATGCCAAAATTGATAGAAAAACAAATTTGTTCTAATTCTTCAAAAAGATAAACACTTCTACAATACAGTCTGAAAAGGAAAGCGGATACATTAACACTTTTACTAACTATTCTGAACACAGCCCCATAAAACCAACTGATAGGGTAAAACAGAACTAAATAATCATTTGATGTAATCTTCCTTTCAATATAATGGTCAAAACAAAACTAGGAAAATATTTTTGAATTAATTAATACCCACTTCCACCTAAATAATATCCTACATAATATACTTAATAAAGACCCTATAAAACTTAGGTATAGCTTAGTACCAACATAGAAAACCAAATTTAAAAAAAACACACACACACACAAAAATATGATACTTAACAAAGATAACAATAATAACCATAAGACAAATATAATGCAAAGAAAAAACTGCAGTTCCATCAACATATCAGAGTGCACGCTTAAACAACAGTGCTTACAACTAGGAGTAGTTTCCAAACACGCAATTCCCCCTAAATAAACCCCTAATGACAAAACTATTATATAGGACTAGAATAATCCCTAGATAGATTTAGAATCCATAAATGTTATTTTACCTAGCCGAAAATCCTCAACAATTATTTACTTAGTGCACCTTACCTTAATTTAATCGAAAACAAAATTACTCATACCATAAATTGGGATATCTTCAAGAAATATAGCACTTGTAAATCATTAAACTCCCCTATTTCTCATTGCTTAAATAGAAACATTTTAATATAAAAATTTTAAAGATACAGAGAAATTATTAATCAAAAAAGTGAAATTTCAGTTAACTGCTGTCATTACGAATCCCACTTCTTTAGCAACCTTAAAACTTACTGTAAATTCGCAAACCCAACCCACCAAACCTCTCAACTCTATACTTAGGAAACTCACCCTAATTACTTTAATAAATATAAAATCATGCACCTATTGTATAAAACCTGACATCACCCCTATATCGTCCTATGCCTGCCTTTTACACACCTTGCTACATATTAACCCTCGTCTCAATTAAACTCATTAGTCTTTTTAATCACTATGTCTTTATTTGTCCTATTCTTAGTATCACCTACTACATAAGCTTAGTTGAACTATGCCCCTTACATTTTTTCAAAATTAATTTAAAAAATCCTAAAAATAACTTTTAATTAAATTTTAATTAGTACCTCATTATTTTACTTTCTTCTGTTTCTTCCCACTTATTATTTTTGACATTTATCCCCAAAATTCATATAAACTCTTCAAGAAAACTCCTAACTCCTCAATCCTTGAATTATTTAGCTAAAAGCTTCGTTCCTTAATGTAACTATTAATATGTAATCTTTCATTCTTATATCTGTAAACTATTAGTAATAAACTAAGCCGCACGTTTAAGAGCTGTTGGCTATGACGCATCTTCAATAAAGTCACCTTTGACATGTTTAAGCCCCCATATGTCTAACGATTCAATCGTCCCCTACGACAATCATGATAACTTGCTACCCCTACTATTCTTAACTGTCTGCATTTTCTCTCTCCATCCCATCCGCACCGAAACTCGTAAATGTTTAAAGAACTAATGTTAACACTTATCATAAACAGACAATTACTTAGTGCAAATACGTGTTCTTCTTTTTCCTCTTTTTCTTCATTTCCTTCTTTGACTTCTTCTTTTTTGACTTCTTCTTTTCCTTCTTTCCTTCTTTTCTTTTCTTTTGCCCATTTTCTCATTTCTCTTCATTCTTTACCATCCTTTATAAAAAAAATGTTCTATATGTTTTTACTTAAAAATTTAATAATTAATGCTGAATTACTTTTTTTCTTTTCCTCCACCCTTCTTTTTTTCCTAATTCTCTTCTTTCCTCCTCTTTTTTCGTGTCTATAATTATCATAATTTTGTTATCTTTTTATCATCTATAGCATTTAGATTGTATCATTAGTTTGTTTTACCAATGTTCTTATGTGTCTACTTGCTACTTTCCCTATTTTTTCTGTTTACTACAAAATACCTGATGAAGCCGGAAGGACAATTCACTGTCTAACGAAAAATACTGTAATGACCTGCATTCAATAAAAGTAAATAGATAAAGATTACATTTTGTTCTACTTCAGTAACGGGCACGTTTTCTTCCCTTTTTTATCACCGTGCGTGTAATTTTACCCTGGATTATATATATATATATATATATATATATATATATATATATATATATATATATTTATTTATTTATTTATTTATTTATTTATATAATTTAGTTTGCAGTTTACTACTATATATTAAGTTCAATAAATTAATCGATAGAAATATGTCTCTTATTAATACCTTATGTGCATTAATTAAAATAATATATTCAAGCCTATCTAAGGGCCGAGCAACGCTGGACGTCCTGCTCTATCTATCTATCTATCTCTCTCTCTCTCTCTCTCTCTCTCTCTCTCTCTCTCTATATATATATATATATATATATATATATGTATGTATATATATATATATATATATAGGCGACTATTTCTATAATAGTGTATGTAATGTAGTTAGGTGGAAAACCTAATAGTCTTACGCCACATGCAGCAGCGTACATATATGTATATCATATAAAATACAGTCATATTCATTATATGTTTTATATGACAAATACTAAGTTTGAATATTGAAGTGCTACTCGGTCATGTACATATAAACGTGTTTAATACACACAGTCATAGTTGCTTCAAAAATCGCAAACGAAAACTAAACAGCTTGATTTAATAAACATAGACAGCTCTATATCAAACCATATTGCAAACTGAAATTATTATTTTCGATTAAACTTATCTTCAGTATATTGCATCAAAGGGCATGATGTTTATTTGTAAGCGATTCCGATCTTACAAAGATCGTTCCTCAGGAGTGTGTAGACTTCATGAAGTTCACATTGTGTTCCATGGCTATTCGTTAGGTTACAAGGTTTTATTCCTACACTAAGATCATTATCACTCATCTGTTGTATACAGAGGTGTGGGCGTTGTTTTATTCGCGAGCACACAAAGGAATGACGTCGTCGTTGCTTTTGCCTTGGGAACAGCCAACAACCGCACGTCTACGGATAGTCAGGGCAGCTCATTTATGATTTTTATCAGACTCTTGTATCCTAGGTAGATCTGAACCTAAAACGTTGCAACACTCCTTACCACAATAAAGATGATTTGAACCCAAATGTAATTTGCACATATTACTCGATCCAACTTTTATAATGCTTTTCATATGTTCATTATTTAAATGTTTTTAACTGTTGGATAAATATGTTAACATTTATATGTGAGTTTATGCCATTGTTTTAATCTTGACTAGTGAAGCAACTCCTTAAATCTGATGTTTAGACGGAGTATATACACATTATCAAACCGAATGTATCGCACACGGTCTATAAAACTCCTAAAGTGGCGCATCATAAGAAGCGTTCACTTATTTGATATTCTACATATACTTCCACGTAATGTTTCTCTGATGAATATACTGCACTTATACTTATGTAAATATGACGCCAACTTACCGTAGATTCCTACAACTCTAACTGCGAAGAATTCCTAATGACGAAATCTTTGAGTCTAATAACTTTTTTGTTGGGTTGTTTGAATTTAAAATCTCATTATTGCTCTATGTTACACCAACTGTTCCTATCTCTTTTCTCTTGCTCTCTCTCTCTTTCTCTCTTTCTCTCTATACATATATATACATACATACATATATATATATATATATATATATATATAAATGTACCGTAAGAAATATTTGTACACAGCTCTCTATTAATGATTCCAAATAATAATCTAACCTCTAATTATAGTAACCGACTACGTGTTACTGGCAAAAAATTTTTTACGGTGTGAATAAAAGTTCACAAAACTGTAGCGACCTTGTAACTTTTTGAAAAACGGATTCAACTGACGTCAGTTTATTCAGCTAATTCGGTCCATATTCTCTCGTATCTTTATTATGTCCAGCCACGCTGATGAGTCGTAGACGACGAAGCATGTGTCAGTGAATAATTATATTTTAAAAATAATGCATATGCCGCTGCCGATTTTGGGGATACCAAATTGGTCAAAAAGAGAAAATTATTCCCAACTCGCATTAAACTAAAAATGCACTTTCGTATAATTCTTTTTAAAAAAGTATCGCAGAAACAAAACAAATAACATCTATTATGTACAAATGGTATTTGAATCTACAACTATGTTGCCATATTTATAAAGGATATTATAAAACTGTTATGATGCGAGAGGGACAGCTACTGTATAGTATAGCAATAAAAATGGAACCAATCAATAAGTATATAAAGAAACAATAAATTTTCTCTTAAAAGCTTTCTTTGTCAAAGCAAATATGGACAGACAAAAGCCATTTCCTTACTGGATGATTCCGCGGTAATAAAACTGTCATAAGATACAATGAATTCAATCATGTCGTGCCTGATTCAAGCTCCCAATTTTCAGGTTAATTTTCAGCTTTTAAGCAAATAAATAAATTTATCATTCAAAGTTTAAGACCAATTAAACGGCACTTACTAATTTTAATACGTATATCTTTACTTTTCATTAAACTTTGAGCTAGCCAGTTTAATTGACTTTTTTAGAAAAACTCTGAATTTTAATTGAACTACGAACATTATATGAAAAAAAAATACATAGGATTTTGCTGACATTGACGCCAATGCTTTATAACGATGTTTGACAGCATCACATGTAATTGAAATTATGTCTTGTTCAATAATCGCAGACTTTTACAGACCTTTAAATCTCTTTGACTCTAAACAATATGTGTTCGATCATTCGTTGAGTAAAATCCAGTCCTTTTTCAACCAATATTTATACTTTCTGTAAAAACTTGCTCACAGAGCCTGAATTCGATATTACTATATTTATTCATATATTTTAATCTTCAAAAATAGTAAACTTGTGAGAAGAAATACGATAATTTTGTTATTGTTAACCACGAACTCAGTTTACGCTGTATTATATTTAATGCAAATAGAACTGTTGTAGGGGGAGTTTAATTTGCTTAATAGAAACATTTGTAACAAAGGGAAGACCTACGGTCATTTGCAGACGTATAATTCAGAGAGAAATTAAGAAATAAATATAAAATATCAGCCGCTGTTAAATTAACTACATAGAATATATATTGTTTATCAAATGGACAGTGCTTAGAGAGCAAATAATTTAGTAAGGTAAGTATGCTGTTTACAATATAAAAAATATCAAGTTATCCGAAATTATATGGAATTTATTTTTCAATTTTGTCGATTATATATTTAGGATGGTTTAGATAACAGTTCATATTTTCGCTAACTTGAAGTTGTAAAAAATGCATGAGAGAATAGTACGCTTCTGCAAAATATACTCAGCGGGAAATTCCAATGTATTCATGTAAAAACTAGAAAATAGTATTTATGTATATTAATTGTTTTACGTTTTATTGTAATATTGCTTAAGTAAACGATTGTTTTTAGATAATATATAAATGTTGTATATATAATGATATTGTATTCTATTCATATGAATATTAACAATATCTATAATAAAGTAAAATCGTTTTATTTCTGACACGTTGGACCGCAAACCCAAAATAGGTTAATAGTTTCACTTAAAACATTCGGCGTTTCATAAAGTGGTTTTCTTGAAAATTATGCATTCATTCAGTCTCCTTACTAATATCATTTTATTTATTCGCATCTAAGTGATTTTCCTAAATACATATTCCAAACAAATGAAAACTGCCGCACACTCTCTCATTTGCCAAGACCACACAAATACAACGGTGAATTTTAGTGAAAAATGTATACAATGTAAAAATCCACATTAATTTAAAGTCCTAATTTTATTATTGGATAGTATGATATAGCATTTTAAATAAAATATAAAAAAACGCTTCCTCAATTCAAAGTACGTTCTTTACGGCATATTGATTATTCGGGAAATACAGAATATCAGATTAAATTAAAACATCACTGACCGTCACGTGTATTCTGCAGAAATTCTCCAAACATGTATTTTTATTACATTTTTCAGAATAATTTAACTTCTCCGATCGTCAATGATAACATAGTATGGCACACTCATTTAAATTAACAAACTTTCATTAGCTGGCTATTTCCTCTCACTATTCCGAGTACATTTGTTCATATTTCAGAATTCAGGTTTACATTCAGAAATATCTCAGATAATGCGCTCAGTTATTCACAAAAGTGTCTTAGTCTTTCAGTATTTCTTTTTTTGTTTTCTAGGTTTATCTTACATAATTTTAATTCGCTTTCTTTGCTTTCTAAAAGTGTATTTCTTAATCATGGGTAAAGGTCCTGTGATACGGAATAAAATTATTTTCAGAAATCTCATGCATTGACTACGTTATTAGATCAATATTTTCTACATAAACTAGTTAACATATACTATAAAACAATATAAAACATTTAGCCACACAAGATAAAAGTTGCTTAATATACAGGGAATATTTTATAAGACCAAATATAATAACTTCGATAAAATTATGCATTTCATACGTTTCGAAAAGAAACAGTATCTTTAACATTAACTAACATGTATTTCTGAACAAATCCGGATATATTGATTTAAATAATCAAATGAAAGTACACCCTGAAAATATTAGTTTTAATATTTGTACAAAATGCAATTATTCACACAAATAAAATCCTTCACTTTTTCTCTCTGTCTCCCTATCTATGGCTATTTTTATAATGAAAAATAAAACAGTTCGAAAAACTAATTTATTTTCATTAAGAAATAAATTGAATTATGTAAATTTAAACAAACTGAGCCACAGTAACGCGTGGCCTGAAACGGCTAGTTTTCAGTAAATGTATAAATTATATTAAAAAAAAAGCTGTATGTCTTAAATTTATATGCCTATATAAACAGTACTTATCAATTTGGATTATCTATTTTCTTACACAAACGCATGATAAACGCTCACGCTGTATAAGAGCTATTAAACCATAACATCTAACTACAACAACATGTGAAAGCATACCATGCATTAGCAAATACAAGATGATACGCAATAAAAGAAAAGGACTTGGATGTCCCTGAAGAGATTTCTGCTACGAATTTTTTTTTTAAATAAATATATTCATTCTAATAAAAAAAAAATTGCACTGGTTTTTAAACCGTAAAATTTAGAACCTCTATTCCGACATCAACAGATTTCATTAATAAACAGCTGGAATTTCTATAAATAAGCAAAAACTGCCATCACTAGCATCAGGCTGAAGGTTATTTTTCATGATTAAATCATTTCAAAAAGGCATCCGTCCAATATCAATTGTGGTCTGTAAGTTAAATATAACATTTTTATAGTAAATCGTGTATCTTATAAATTTAACATGTAACGACAACTCTTTATGAAATAACGAATTAGACGCATGATGACATATGTCAAAATATGGAAGAGATATTTAAAAACATGCGTATTTAATTTAAAAAAAAGATAACTAAAATATTGCATCTCAGAAAATCTTAATTTGTTATCCCAATTATAAAAACGGTTTCTTGTAAACAAAACAGATTATCCAACCAAGACGTTATCATAATCCGCGTAATAAATTCGCCACTAAACTCAACATTAAAATTACATGATTACCCCTCATAATTATATATATATATATATATATATATATATATATATATATATATATATATATATATATATATACTACCATTTCAGCCTGGCGTTGCCCGGCAGTTTGGATGTGTTTGTTGAGCATAAAAAAAAAAATAAAAAATGGTAGTAGGAAGGCAGGCTCGAAGCCGTACCGCGAAGGAGGAAAAGAACGAGGAGAACACCTGACGCCTTTGTTATCACGATCACTACCAAAGCGGAAGTGACTTATATTTAAATTAAGGTCAGACAATTGAAAGAGGAGGATGACTTTCAAAAATGTCGGCGAAAAAGGGACCCACCTTGTAGAAAAGTGTCCAGTTGAAAGTGAAGATATTAACGTTTTCAGCAAATTTTTCGATATTTGCCGTCTGAAAGGTCGAACTTAAAGGCAGACATGCAACCATACATACATACATCTATATATTGGTAACTAAAAATTCTTCGACCCAAACCGATTAAAAAGATTGCCCTTTCTCTGAATACCCCTTATTTAAAATTTCAAATGTTTAGACCCAAAATTGTCTGAGTTATTTGGTAGATACAGCAGGGGTCATATTTTATTGCGGCTAGATAGGCAACTAACTAAAGCCAATACGTTATGTGGCTGCTGTGTAGTAGAGAGGTAAGTTCTGATATCGGCCAAATGCCTTATACAAAGAGTATTGCTAATAGCAGTTGCTATATCACTTCTCAATATGCTTAACCCATAGAATCACGGCCCACAAATAGTAACGAAGAAATATTACACAACGAATTATAAGAAAATATTTTAAACAAATACCGACCATGTTCATATTAAAAATGTATAGGTTTACTTAATTAAATTGAACATCCTAATTTAAAGCACTTGTTCTAATATTCTAGTCAAATTAAAAGCATTCTTATAACTTAATAAAGCCGATTAAATCTAAAATCCCTTTTACCATAGGTATGCCAAACCAACATTCCTGTATTTTTTAATATATACACATTAGTATGTTACAGATTTAGAGCGGCCACCACACACGTGTAAAAATACCTCTTCTTCTAGTCTTCCGTTATCCCTATTTTAATCTTTACACCCCGTCCTTGCCCATTCATTCCTATATCTAATACACACACTTATATGGTATCCAGTTACTGGTAACTAGCTGACCGAAACATGCTCATTGCTATGTAGCAACATATTACTTCTTATGAAAAAAAAGTATATATATATATATATATATATATATATATATATATATATATATACTGGCAAAAGATACATTACTTCATTTACGCTCACAATATATTTACACCTGCACACTAGCAGCCAAGAATCTGGGGCAGTTTAGTTATTTTCTTTTTCAATTTATCCAGAATATTCAGGGGCGATTACAACTAAACTTACACACATTTAACATATCTCTTATGTTGATACCCTGTATTAATTGCACTTCATTATAAAGGATAGAAAAGTTATGAGCATTTCAATTTTTTTTTTAATTTAAATTAGCCAAAACCGTGGGACAAAGAAAATAAATTTTACATATCAAAATACCAAAATTGGTAGACATACTTTTAATATCTAGTGAAAACGCCTTTATTTTCTTTAACTGCAGCGCACCTTCTACTGCAAGATTGAATGAGGTGACGACATTCACCACATGAAACTTTCGCCCATTCTTCAGTATTGATAGTTTCTTGCACACACACGGTTCCCAAAGTAGACCTTAGGTTTTCAATTGGGTTTAGGTCCGGATTTGAGGAGGCTAGTCCCCAAAACATTCATACTTTGCTCGTTCAAAAATTCCATTACATGTTGAGCCTTGTAGCAGGGGGCGTTATCCTGCATGAAAATATGGTTTCACACGAAGAATTTCGAAGTATTGGGATGATATGATCTATCTCCAACTTCTTGTATATTGTTCCATTAACTCTGGTGTTTATACGGACCAACAAACAATTCCTTCCCAAGAAATCATCTCAAACCCTGTTACGCTAACCACAACCACACTTGACCGTTTACTTCCTGAAGTTTTTTTTTATTGAATCTTTCGCCAGCAAATATCCTTATAAATTTCCGTCGGCCAAATCTTTATACACAATAAACTTACTTTCATCATAAAAAATACATTTTGCCACTGATCATCTTGCAACACAACATGCTCTTGAGCAAAACTTAATTTGAGTTTCTTGTTCTTCCTGTTTATCAATGGTTTCCTTACTGCCTTACGTGACACTGTGATGTAATAAAAGGCATGTAGTTCACGAGAAACGCTCGCAGCTGTCTGAAATCCACCGTTCAGTGCCATTTTCTTTATTAATCGATCTTGTCTAGCAGAAGTTATTCGAGTTCTGCCATTATTCTTCTGTGGTAGAATTGTCCCAGTAATCATGAAATCATTTATAACTGTCCTAACGGTAATTTTGACAGCTTTAAGTCATCAGATAACTACCATGTTGAATGGTTTTCCTCATGAAGTTTAATAATTGTTTTTTTTTTAAATAAGCATCAATGTTAGATGTCATAAGGATGGTGGGACCGGATGCAGAGACTACAAAGTGACGCAATCGATTAATTCGTCGTTTTCGTACTTGGAAAAGAGGAAAAAACCGACTGCACATGCCACAATGAATTATTTTCTTTGCTTTGTCCCACGGTTTTAGACACTTAATTTTCCAACCAAAAAAATTTAAAATGCTCATAACTTTATTGTCTACCATTTATGATTAAGTGCAGTTAATGCAGTATATACACAGAAGTGATATATTAAATGTGTACAAGTTCAGTGACTCCCCCTTTATGTTCTGGAGAAAGTGAAAAAAATCTAAACCCTTCCAGATTTTCGGCCGGTAGTATATGTACATATGTAGATATACACACATATATACGTACGTACATATATATATATATATATATATATATATATATATATATATATATATATATATATATATATAGGGAGAGAGAGAGAGGGTAAAGATATATGGTACATGTGATTCCTCCAAGTTTCATTTTCATCAGGAATCATCCGACTATGTCCATGTTATCTGTTGTTTTTATTAATATCCACTGTGTTTTATTTAACTAGCTTACCAACAATATATATATATATATATATGTATATATATATATATATATATATATATATATATATATATATAAATATATAAATAAATATATATATATATATCCTCAAAATCTCTTGTGTTAATGGAGGTAATACTAAAATTGAAAATTGCTGCTCTGGTTTCAAATAGCCTGAAATAACAGCAAGGGGAGAATTGATTTTAAATATTTATATTATTCATGTAATATCTCCCGTCTTAAGGAACTACGATTATCAATATTCCTAGTATCGAATAATCTTTATATACTGTGAATTTATTTTTATGTTTAAAACCCAGAGAGAGGAGATATAACATATGAGAAATATTTGGAATCAGGCGTCTCCTTGGTATTGACCAGTGTAATAGTATAAAAGTAGTGAGACAATCTCGAGAAAACATTAAAAAGAAATTAAGAGATTAGAGTTAGAGGAATAGCTTAGAAGATACACCGTGTTACAATAATGAAAACTTCTGAAATACTAAGGCGTGCATTTTAATTCAAAAAGTTATACACCTTAACAACAAACCATAACCTGGCTTTTAGAAACTGCAATAAAAATGATAAATGAACATCACTTGGGGTAAAAAACTGAACAGTAACATTGTAAAGTAACCTCGTTTAAAAATGGTATCGGCAAAATTTGGAACCCGATTAAATACTCGCGAAAAGTTCTGGGGAATAGAAGATCCGAGGAAAGAAAAGCACTACACATATCTACATTGTATGTGCGAAAAGGGACTGAGCTCATGGGGTAGCTTATTGAAACTTTAATTTCCCCAAAGACTAATTGTTTCTGGCAGCGAGAAATTTATGGTACAAAACAATCTCTATAATGCAAATTCATTTGCAACCACTTGTCCGAGGAAGTGGAAAGTATTGGAAATCTACGGGGATTCTTAATCACTCAGACTGCGTGGAAAAGTACAGGTTTGTAAAACAGATTATGTGATGACTGTCTGAAAACTCAGAGATAATAATAATAAAATACTACTACAACTACTACAACTACTACTACTACTACTAATAATAATAATAATAACAATATGATTTGCTATATATAGACCAAAATATCATAAAGAAGGTAAAAATGAGAAGAAATAATTTAGCCATAGCATGAAGCGATTACTAAAAGGTGCACGACAGGATCCCTTAAGTATAGATAAGCGAATGCTTAAAAATGTATAAAATACCAAGCATGATCATCATCGTGATTGAAAATGCGATGAGAACATGGAAACTGGAATTGACAGCTGATGGACAACACATAACAAAAATCAACATACAAAGAGGTATCTTCCAAGGAGATTATCTATCACCATTACTGTTTATCAGAGCTATGATGCCCCTGAACAGTATACTGAGAAAATGGCAAGACGGATACAAGTTCTCTATCACGGAGGAAAATATGAACCACCTGATGTACATGGACGATCTGAAACTTTTCGTCAGAACCAAAAATGATCTAGAGACATTAATAAATACCACCAGGATCTTTAGCCTGGATATCCAAATGGAGTTCAGTATGGACAATGCGCACTATTAGTTGTAAGAAAAGGAAAACTAGAGATGACAGAAGGCATAGAACTACCCAACCAAACGGAAATAAGGGCACTAGGGGAAAAAGACACCTATGAATACCTAGGAGTACTGGAAGCAGACACCATCAAAACAATAGAAATGAAAGAAAGAATTGGAAAGGAATACCTCAGGAGAACAAGAAAACTTCTTAGCAGAAACCTAATAAAAGGCATGAATACATGGGCAGTATCACTAGTAAGTTACTCTGGACCGTTAATAAGGTGGACTAAAGAACTGTGACAACTCGATCAGAATTCCAGGAAACTTATTACCGTGCACAGGGCACTGCATTCGAAGGACAATGTTGAGCGACTCTATGTAAATAGGGAAGACGGCGAGAGGAGACTGATTAGTCCAGAAGACTGTGTGAATGACAGCAAAAAAGAACTAGAAAAATACATAATGCAAAACACTGACACAATAACCATAGCAACGAGAGACACTAAAAAAATAAATAAATCAGAGAACAGAGAGGCAAGGAAAGAAAAGTGGGAAGAAAAACAACTACATGGAGAATTCATAAGGATGACAAATAATGAAAATAACGAAAACACCTGGACATGGATGCGTAAATGATACGTAAACCGAGAAACTGAATACCTATTAACTGCAGCTCACAACGACATCAAAGCAAAGATCGATAGAACACAAGAAAACAGCTAACGCAAACTGTTGACAAAAAGACGAGCCGATATACCATATAATAAGTGAATGCAGCAAACTAGCCCAAAAGGAATACAAGAACATACACGACCAAGTGAGAAGGCTAGTGCACTGGGAATTATGCAAACAACTGCATCTCGAACGCACAGACAAGGGATACAAACGTAAGCCGGCAACAGTACTTGAAAACGAGAATCACAAATTCTATGGGATATGGACATACACACTGATAAACTCATCCAAGAAAGAAGGCCGGACGTCGTAATAATTAACAAGAAAGAAAAGTCCTGTCATCGTAGACTTGACTGTTCCAGCTGACCACAGAATAAATATCAAAGAAAAGGAGACACGGAGCAAATACACTGACTTGATAGAGAGCGGAAAAGGATATAAGAGATTACGAAAATCCAAATACTACCTAAAATAGTAGGAGCACTAGGGGCAATTAAGAAAAACTTTGAAAAAGAATGAGAGCAACTGGAATCGAAGGAATGATTGGAAAAATACAACAATCAACAATAATGAAAACAGCTGAAATGTTAAGAAACCCTCTTTAATGTGGAAACTAACAGAGAGCAGCAACAGCGCGGGCCAGACAAATTGCTGCAAAGGTAAAACATGAAACACTACACTGAAGCTGCATATCTATGTTCTCTAACCAAACTCAACTCCCATTGCCACTTATCCTAAAAAAATAACCAAGTAGAGTCAAAGTGTTACATGTAAAAAAGAAGACATGCTAGATAAGTGAAAATGATATTAGGATTAGGTTTGAATCGAACCCTGAAGGCAAGTGTTAAAGATAAAAGAGAACAGAATGTTAGAAATGAAGTATATTGTTAATTCAATTAGAAATAGTTAAATATTGTTTATGTCGGAAAAAGAGTCAATGCCTTTAGAAATTTGAATACTAAATGTGTCAGTTAAAAGAATGGGCAATGCAAAGTAAAAATATATTGTTTAAAAATTGTGTAGAATTATAATTGAGGATTCTTTCGTTTGCCAAAAGTATGTTTGAACAAGCATATGTAAAGCCACGTGAAAATTAGTCACGTTTGAAAACCACACTTTTGACGTCATAAACAAAAGAGATTCTATAAGATATCTTAATAAGTTTTGATTAGTTAAAGATACACATTTTCGATAACCGTATTTTATATTCTATCAGCCCTATTGTAAAATATGCTTACCTATATTTTAATTCATGTAGATCTCATATGCCTTATCATAAAATCAATTCTCCATTAAATATTAAATTTATCCAGTAAAATATTCTCATGCTAGGCTTATACGTCTGCAATATACGGTTAAATATTATACTTTAGTTCATAAAGTTTTCTTATTCATTATAATACTATTGATTATTATAGTATACCTTATATATATATATATATATATATATATATATATATACTAGTTTCAAAACTGAAAAATAAATATGACTTGAGTGCTATCAGCTACAATTAAAACCAATACATATGGAACCCTTATTTATAACCATCTGCACAAAATCCAGACAGATACTGACTAAAAAAATTACATTGTTATAATATAAAAGTATATTTTCATATGATTAGAAATAAAATGTCTGGTATACTTACGTATATAACTTCACAGTGTTTTAAAGTGTGTTCCATTAGCAACTATATTCACCAAATACAATTCGGTTCATTTGTCCAAATCATGTTTTACGTGTGTGAACCAACAACGAAAGAGCAGTTTGATAGAGAACGTTTCTAATACAGACAAACAACGTTACTTATGGAGATCACCGCAAATATCTAAAATATATTTTTTTAATATTATAAAATCTTTTGCAATGGCTGCAAATGAACAGACGAGAGAATAATGTTGAAAATAAACTTGTAATCACTCATTGCTGATTGTTCCTGTATACGAAACAAAGTACATTTTTGTGCGTACACGCACTGTATCTGGTTTAGATTCCCCAGACTCATAAGCATCAGATTTTATCATTATGTGCTCGAGTATTAAAGTGTGATATTGTTGTTAACTGATCCAGGATTAATGTTACCAGTTTGGATTTTATCTTCATTTTAAATGTTTCCTAGTAATTTAGAAGAACGTTATAAAACTTAATAAATATCGTGCTCCAGTCCTTAAAATATTTTACTGTAAGTTTGAAGGCTTTTAGCGCAAAAGGGACGAAGTGAATTTTATGTTTGCAGACATTATTTTGTATGACCCTTATGAGAGCACGCATATGAAACTCTAGTTCCTTCCGAAGTAGTCTCCTCTGGTTGCATGTCATTGTACCATTCCAACAACTTCTAGAATGGCTTATGAAAGTCCCATTGTGTGAGTGTATCAATGACTTTTCTCGCAGCCTCTTTAATCTCCTCATTTTTCTCATAACGGATGCCTCTAAAGTTTTGTATGATATTAGAAAATAAGAAAAAGTCACAGGGAGCACGTCTGGACTATAAAGAGGATGAAAATCCTGATCAGTGTGAAGTCTTCTTTAAACATCCTAGGAAAAAACTTCGTGTAAATTTCCTGCATCTTCAGTTCAGTTGACACTAAACTCTGCACATTATTTCTCTATAAACACACGATTGTTCTTATCCATGCAATTTATGATTTAATGGTATAGTCTATAGTATATAGGAAATACACGGACTGTTACACATACTATATAGGATTGTTACGATTAAGTGTTGACGCAGTCATAATTACATTTTTGGACACAATAGTTCTAATATAAGTACTTTTTTTCAAATCAAATATCGTGTTGTCGTATCGAGTAGTATCTCTCTAGATTGATATGGTTAAGTTAGTTGTGTAGCAGTGATAGGTTTGTTGACATTATATTAACATTTTATTATCTTCTTGCAGTCAAAAAATGAAAGAGCACAGTCCAAGTACCGGAGTATTATGTGGAAAAAAACTATTAGAGTATAAACCCTTCTTGATTGAACACTACAGTGAGAGTGGAATTTTGTTGATTTACGGGTTAGTCCGAAGTCTTTCGTTAGAAGAGTACAAGCTTTTATCTTAAAGTTTGGTGAATTTGTCCTTTTTATTTAAGTTTTGTGTTAACTCAGACTCGCTGCCATTGTTCTGCATTCTGTGAAAAAGTTATGCTAACCAATAGTACTTTGGTTAATGTTATTATGAACACAATATATTCATTTGTTATTTGTTTTAAGGTTTCATAGATATTGGAAGCAAACGTATAGTCCGCTTTATTTTATCTTTTTATTTAAATAGAATATATTTATAAGATTCTTATCAATATCTCAATTCGAGGGTATATATGTTTACGTGATTTCATTACTAACGAAATCAGAATGGTGTTTGGTTTATTTCTTTACAAATATACCGGATACGTCTAGAATATTAAAGTAGCTTAATTTATTAAACCCAATTAATTGTGTCGTAGATGGAAAATAAGAATTTTACATAAAGAGCATTTACAGCTTCAAAATTTGCACGCAAAATTCAGAAGTAAAATATAGTTGCAAATAATTACGTATGCAACATTGAAACACATTAGTGTGACTAATTTTAAAGAGAAATTATAGGAATGTAAAAGACGAAAAGTCGCTAAGAAATATTTAATGATTTCTTGAACTTTCGATCTCTACTGATCCAAACATTATAAGAAAGCATAAAACATAGAGCATCACCAGTCACTTGGATGGAAATGCAAAGTAAAAATAATGACAAGTCATAAGATAGTTTTAAATGTCTGCTGATAAATTTTTATCGTGTAGAAAATTCTTCGTTTACGACTGATTTTAGGGTCAGCTTTATTTTTGAACATTTTATTGCAAACTTTCGATTTTATTATAGCCTAGAAATTCTCTGCGTGAATCGGTCAAATTCTGACAGACATGGAAGTTTCTCTGAAAAATATATTTGTAGGATTACTGGTGGGTTTAAAGTCGTTGGCCTCGACTAACATTATTGATCTTAAATTCAGTTTTATCACTGAATAATATGGTCGTAATTTTATACACTGGCATTTTATTTATCTCCTGCTTGCCTCAAACTGATTATTTATATGCTGCCTTTTTAATAGCGGTTATCAGAAGATGACAAGTATAAACCGATATTATTTAAAAAAGTATCTAATAGGTTAATGGGGACAATTAACATTATGTTCTATTTTTTACACAAAAATCACTACTTATTAAGGCCCGGAGGCCACTCGAAGATACGTGTTAATTGGTGTACATTAGTCAATGAGATTATAGTGTAGTAAACATAAGTAGTGGGAATTTTGTAAATTGCATTACTTAGGAGTCAGTTTATCAAGAACTTATTTATGTGGAACTTGAAGATAATCAGATTGTAGTCAGCTGCAAAGCAAGCAATTGGAAGAAAATTCTACAACCGTACAGTTCTAAGAAAGAAACTTTGTTCATAAAATCTACATTAATGTTTGGGCACAGATAAAGAGTGTGGGAAATTATTGATAGTAGTTTTGGCTAGATGAGCGTTTTTCTTGAAAGTTTGGCAAGGGGTGACTATAGACTGAAGCTCAGATGAGCACTTGCAATGAAAATAACGATAAAGCAGAGACAGGCTCGCAACGTCTCTTCTGTGGAAAAGAAATTGCCCGGAAGAGAAAATGGCATCCCCCACTAAGCTAAAAAGTCTCTTTTGAACTCTGTCAATGCTTCTTGCTACTCCTGTCCAGATGTGGAAACAGTACTCAATAGTTAACCGTACCTGTTTTTTTATATAGGTAGAGAATTGCATCAATAGTGAGATATCTACTGGAGCGGTAGAAGGATCCAACAATTTTTCCAGCGACCTTGGCAATGGATTGTATATACGTGATTCATTTCAGGTCAGGAATAAAGGTCAATCCCAGAAGCTTGTCATAACATAAAACCTTCCCAAGACGAGAGCCTTTCATTTCAACCGATACCAGATTGGCATCAGATAATTGATGGTTTAGAGATAGTATCTGGATTTTAGATGCATTAAAAGTAACCAGCCACTAATTTCCACATTACATTGTACCACATGCTCAAGATGAGAGGAGAGAGAATCAGAGAGAGATTTGGTCATTTACCGTCTTTCATGTGCTACACAAGATTGTAGTGCTGTCTGAATAAATGTATACGAATGATGTAAGGATGTGATTTGGAAGATCATTAATGTAGATCAGGAAGAGAGTCGATTCCAGTGTGGATTAATACTGAAAACTACCCATTTCTGACCATCAACTACTACTCTTATTAACCTATCAGCGAGAAAGGATTTAATAATTGAGGAGACATTTCCAGCTATACCGTAGCTAGAGATCTTGTAGAGTAAACAGTTATGCCATACCTTATCAAAGGTGTTTGATATGTAAAGAGCAATTGCTCTAGAAAGGGAGTCTCTGTCGAGACGTGGGCTAATCCTATGAGATAGTACTGTAAGCCCGTCTGCTGTAGATCTAGCAGAACCGAACACATCATTAAGAAGGTAGTTTTTGCAGAGATGGTTGACTACTTTTCTATTTAACACAGATTCCAGCAGCTTACTCATGATGCGCAGGGACGCATTGGCCTGTACTGGGAAGGAGATGAGCGATTACCTGAGTTCTTAAGTATAGTGCATACTGATAAGGTTTTCCAAGGTGTTGAGAAGCATTTCTCCTTAAGACAACGCTTAAATAACTTTGTAAGTAAGAGTGCTAGTTCTGGTTGAGGCTTTTTACCGCACTATAATTGGATCGCCGTCAGAGCCAGTTGCTTTACTGGAATCAAGGTCCTTGCTTAGCTTGGCAATATCACGTACATATATTTGTATGTCGCATACTGTGTTTTAAGATACTGGGGGTTGGCGGACTTGGTAAAAGGGTAGAATTAGCTGCAAAAATCTTGGTAAAGAGTTTGGATTTATCTAATGCTGACGAGATTAACTGAGGTCCCTTGATTGTAGTTGGAATAGATCACACATTTCTTTTTAGGATTCTGTTTGCTATTTGCCAAAACTGATGGGATATTAACCGCTGCCTAGCTAATTTGGATTTGACGGACTGAGCATACAATCTCTCACATTCTTTATTACGTTTTTACCGAGGTTGCTGGCAGACCTAAAGGCGACTTTAGTCTCAGTACATATATTACATTGAAAGCAATGGAACAAGTGATGTGCAATGTCAGCAGCACATTCATGAGAGAACTACCGCATGCTGTTAGGTTTTTGCTGGAATATTTTAGAGGGTATGAAACGGTCTATACCTATAATTAACCATTCTGTCCGGTCTGATATTATAGAGGACGCATTTTTTTTATATGGAACGCAGAGGTAGATCTGATATAAATGTGCGGAAGCTGTCCCGGTAAGCCATCCTGTATCGATATACTGTACGATGGAGAAGTACGTCTGAGGACCTATTGAATTTCGTTTTTTATCTTAACTGATACAGCATAATGGTGGGACGATCCCAGTAGAGATAGAATGGAATATGAAGATACTCAGGGACACATTTTGAGAAAAAGGTCTAGGAGATTTGCATACTGGCCGTCAGTCTCGGGTTACGGCTGGGATCATAAACAATTTCAGTGAGGTCATAAGCAATAAAGAAATCCTGACAGAACATCCCCTCATCAGTTGTCTTGTTTGAGTGGATAAACTATTTCACATTGTGAACATTGAACGTCTTCACAGACGTGAATGTTTGCCCGAGGCGTAATCAGACTGTATGTGGTTAATTTTCTTGGATATGTTTTTAAAGATAGTAACTCCACTGTTGTAGAGGCGATATAGTGCAAATATTAACGTGGTAGTGTGCGCAAGTGCAACCCGGAAGCACATATCGGGTAAATTAGGGACTTCTCTGGAGATGTCCCTGCCTCATGGAAAGTCGACTTTAATGTAGGCACATACTCTATTCCCATGGTGATCTCGGGGGTCGGGTTTAGAGGTTAAGTTGGAGTATTCTTTAATTACGAACAAATCTAGGGAAGTTGCCGGTCCAATGCTGTTCTCGCTTGGAAATAATAGGTCAGGTTTAGTGTCCTGTTTGAACCTCGGCAAGGTTGGAACGTAAACCCATGATATTGGAGAAAGAGATAAGGCAGTGGGGGTCCAAGTTGGAAGTTGCAAATATGGGTTTAATCGCGTAATTTTTCTAGAAACATTTCATGATTGGGATTTGGGATTTGTGGAATAGGTCGACAGACTTGCTTAGAGCAGGACAGAGATGGAAAATAAGAGAAAATAAAACTAAGAACATTTTTTATTTGCTAATTTTCTACATAATGAGATGCTCATGGCCAGGAGCGTCCTTATTTATAATTTATACATGTTTATTCGCCAACTTTTTTGGTAATCCCATGTTACTGTTGATGAGATACAGTGTATACTTTCTAACAAGTAAAGAATAAAATGTTTCCTCTTTTCATACATATACCTTAGGCAGAATAATGTTTTTTTCGTTACGTATAGTGAATTGTCTGCAAATATATTGTACTTACTTGCTTTTTTTTACAGATGGACATTTTCTTTTAAAACTCTTTAATTTTCATCATAATGAAAATATATTCCGCACATGGGAAACAGAAGTGTCTTTGCTATAATGTATTTCTATTGTAAAATATGTGCATGAAGTTATGTATCTTCATAAAAAATATGAGTGACAATATTTTTACACATGAAAATTTGCTTTTAAATAAGACACTTAATTTTTTTATCACAATGAAAATATATTTCACACGTGGATAATAGTAGTGTCTTTGATATAATATATTGCTATTGTAAAATATTTGGCTAAAGTTATGCTTATTTATAAAAATATGAGTGGTCACTTTTGATACATACTCTACATGTAGTTATTAGTTATTATCAGATGATTTGTAACATATACACTCGGTGGTTTACAATGCGTTATGAACCTGGGTGTTCCAAACATGATTAGCAGCATGGAGTGATTTCAGACCCCAACACAAATCTGTTTATAGTGTTATTATTTTGTGAAATATAATTATCCTGCTATGTTAGGATTTTTCTATAGTCCATTGTTTAACAGTGTAAGTCATTGTAGCTTATTGATATTGATATGAAATAATACAAAAAATTATAAAACTTAGGAAAAAGTACGATATTTCATTACATAAACTCATAGTTACAAGAATAAAAACGTGATTAATTCTAAATAAAATAATAATCTCATCAAAACATTAATTCCATATTATATATTACAGAGTAGACTCATGATAAATAATATGCGCTTATATCCATAAATTTTCACTCGCACTAGAAAAATACAACAAACATTAATCATAAAATTATACAGACGTTATTCAACTGGGGTGACTGGATACCCTATCAGGGCAAAGTGACGTCTACCTCCAAAGAAAACTAAGATACAACTACGTCATATTATGTGTGCTATACCCTCAGTGAGTCAGGAGAGTACTGGGCCGGGGGCATAAGAATAAGTTTCTAACTATGAATTATAACCATTTAAGGAAAGTTGGGATGATAAAACACCCCATAGAACTAACTAAATGTACAAGAAAATATGTCTAGCAGAACCCCAAAACTGCTATTGCAAACACTGGTTTTTTTTTCAAATTAAGTTAAGAAAAGATAGAAGTATGTATAAAATTCGATGTTGATAGCGATTTCAAACAAATTCTTTTTTTGTGAATACTTTTTATATAGAAAGAAATTTGTGTATTTGAGTTCGTTCTCTATGCACTCCTAAAACGCTTGGCAGATAATTTGGAAATTTCAGACAAATGTGCTTTATATGGCTGTGTTCTAAGATAGATTAGGTATTGAAATATATTTAATAAGTATAGATAATTAATAAAAATAAAATCTGATGGAAAAAGGCACAAGCGATTTTGACTAAAGTTGACACCTTATACATCCCAATATTACAAGTGTATTTGAGAAGTTTTATAACTGCACGAGCAGAAAGGCCCAGCATATGGCAGGGGTTCGTCTTATTTGAATAAGCCTTTTTTACAGTACAATGGAACCATGATAGTTATATTTTGGATTTTAAACTTAAATTCAAGTAATCATAACCGCACAAGTAGAAAGGCCCGACATATGAAATCAATAGTTACTTCTTTGATATGACAGGGGCGCGTTAGAAATGAACGATTCTGTATAGATCAAGATTAAACCATGATTCTTCACTTTCATTTTTTAAATTATATTTAAGCCATTACATAAGAATATTTTTATAAATCCCCAGTAGGTTCCCTACAGTATAGTGCAAACGACAATGTATTATGAACTAAATCACAGCGGGGACGTATGTCAAGCGTTTTCTTTTCGGTGCACCGTTGTTTGACCCTAACTAGAGCAGGCAAACCAGAGATTTGATTGAACAATGGACTATTTCAGCGATTTTGGATTACATAAAATATAGGAGAGTGAAATAATCGTCTGCCCTCAATTAACCGTGGGAAACGTTGGGCCGAGTCTTTCGTTATGTTTTCAATAAATTAATACCTTTCTGCGTATTAGTAAAATGTTTATTTGTTTACTCCATGGAGCTTTTAGAGAGATTTATTATCTCCGTTTGTATTCTTTGGATTATTCGGACTAATCTAACTTCAAAAATTTCTCAAATTCATATCGAACAATTCAGGTATATCTATGTCGAATTCCAAGATGTGTATAGAATTTCGCACGAAAACATTTTAAATCTACAAGCATTGCATGTTTTCGTTGTGTCAGCCATGATTGGGTAAAATCCTTAAATTAATTCGTAATTGTGATTATAATCAGTTGCTGTGAAAATCTTCTGGGTGTTAAAGGTTTAATGTAAATACGGATGATACTAAGAATATAATTCCGAATAAGTTAAAAAGTTTATTCGGTCTGACGTTCCTGAATTTTTGAAATGAGGATTGGTTATTTGGATTATTATTTATCGGACTACTGCTCTCATCTTGAGAAGTCTCATCGTGAAGTAAATAAACGGTTCCGCTCGAAATTCCGTCCAAATTCCCGAGTTCGACAGAATCATTCCCGAGTTCGACAAGATGCAACTAAAGAAGATCGGAGGTTATATCGACCGAAACGTTGGGAGAACAGTAGGCCGATGAATAATACTACAAAAAGTCTACTCGGTCATACATACAGGAAGGAACATAGACTCTCCTTGTTTATAAATAAAAGTTTTCGTTTTAAATTGCATTTAGTTTGATATACAAATTCTGGAATTCGACAGGGCGCACGTTAACAGGGATGGTTGTTACCACGAGGGAAACCTTGTAACAATAACAACTAAGATAAGAACAGTACTAAGAAAATTAATATAAAACAAATTACAACTCTACATAAAACAATACCGACACATAAGATTTGCCCTGGTAACGTAACATTCTTCCTAGTCCATATTGTTGAACACAGTTCTCGTTATGTCCAGCAAAATAATATAAACGAAATTGTGTGCCGATGAAAATCCGGATGATCATTTCTTAAATCATCTTAAATATACAATTTTTAAAACCTCATCTAAAATATTTCGAAAAGTATAATCTGAGTTACATCCATGATCTAATATCTGACGTAATAAGATATGTCAGCTAGTTTACAGAATAGAATTAATGTGTGTCAAGACTTAACAAAAATAAGAGAGCGATTAGAGAGATACTAAACAATGTCAAGCAACATTCAACCTTCTAGGCAAAGGGAATTAGATATCGGAAAGAGATAAAATGTATTGTGATTGCTTTGTTTAATCCAGACTAGATAGAGTCTTATTCCCTTTTGCTCAGGGAGGGATTTCTTTCAATTTATCAAGCTTGATTAGCTTACGGCGTTCTTCAGTCGAAACGAAACCTGGTAATGTAGATACTTGTCCATGAATAATGATGTCACTTAACTGCAATCTCAATATTTAATCTCAACTCAAGATACTTAAGTGGTATCCACGTAATCTTCGCTATGATGGCATGATTATGATGTTTACATATGCATATCCTTGGAAATGTCCATCTTTGGCAACCTTAATCAAGAAGCTAACAACCCGGAAATCAATCTATCCAATCTAATGTCAAGGTTTCAGTCATACACCCATCGTTCTATAGAGAAAGTTGTTTGTATTCATAGCTAGAGAACCCTCCGTTTCCTGTACGGATATAATAAGATTCCTTAAAATGAGAGTGTTGCGAATTTTTTTGTTCTCTTGCACGCATTTGAATCAAGAGCTAACCTTATTAAAGTTAATGTCAAATATCTAATTGGAATTTTTTACTAAAATCACCACGTGATTTTGTTTCAAAGAAAAGGTCGAGATCTTCAAGCCTCAACGTTTATATGATTAATTAAAATGAAATGTACATTTTCTGCATTAATGGATGATGGCTATAAACCACAATCGATTCAAATACTATACGTTTGGATTTTCAAAATTGTACTAAAACCCCCTTTAAAATATTAAAATAAAAGAAATGTAAGAAAAATAAACGAGTTCATAATGTTGTAATGGACATATTTTAATATTTCACATGTATGTATTTCATCCGAAAGGGGTTTACCGCTTTTAATTCCAATTTTATAAGCCTAACAATATAACCACATATGAAACTTAGTGGCGCAGCTGTGTACGAATATGAATAATTATAAGTTTTAGATGAATGCATTTACATACTAATATAACAATGTGTATACATGGCATAATCTATACAAATACAGCTATGTCATTTCGGGGCACCACGGAAACATGAATTCGGTGTAAAGTAAACATATTTATCAAAAATTGTATTCAGCAAATAAATTTTCAAATTAACTATTTTTATCATGTAAACAAGGAATGTGGTGTTACCTACCAATCAATAGAATCAGCTAGCATATAAATACACTCTAATTAGATTCTTTATTTTGTATTTCGGGAACCAATACTTAAACATTTTACCACAACAGGGCAGCGGAACCTCCTTGCTCTCATCCATATTAAATGCGACATGGAACCTATTTTAACGTCAGTCCTTTGTATTTTCCTTCGTCACGCCCCTTCCTAAAAGAAAGGCTTTATTATGTACCGCAATTGATGCCGCTTTTTCTATACTTCAGTAAAGGCTTACAGAAATGGAGTAAATAAAATTATAATGACTTCTGCCACTCTATAGAAAGTTGATTAATTTCAAATAAGTATTGACATCCTCTCCTAGTTTCTCATGCAGTCACAACAGTTGCTTTGCCACACCCAAAAGTATTGGTCTTACCATTTATTTATTGAGTATCAACAAGTAAATTAACAGCTAAAACAAGTTAATTACTTGATGATTTCATCTAAATAGTGTTCAGTTTATTCATTTCGTTTTATTAACTTCTTGTAAACTTTTTATATTTTTGGAAATACAACGCGAAGAGTGAAGATTAAGGAAGAAACTAGCAGGAAATATGGTTATATTTTTAAAATACAAAATAGATGTGATCTTAAAAGGTATCTGTTGATATACCTGTGTGTCGACCTAAACTTTTAAAAATACTACGTAAAACATCAGGCAAAGAGTGCACAGTAAATACACTGTTTAAAATATTAATATATGTATATATATTCATTGTATTTGTTGGTAACTTTTACAAAATGAGCAGAAAATATCAATACTTTAATTAGACTGTCTAATATTCTCGGAAAAATCAACCGTCTTTTAGGAAGGCTAATAAACCGATTGTAATTTTATGTTTCTCAATATGTTTTCGACTGTTTTCTGCATCAACATAATTTCTGAGATTATTTTAGAAGTAGGGAAAATGTGAAAACATTAAAATCCTTGAAACATTAACAACAACAACAACAACAACAACGATTTTCATAATTGTGTTTAACATTGAACAGAAAAATTCGCGTTTCTCAGATGCAACATTAGAAATACTACACTATTATATTTAGTGATGAATATAATCTAGAAGTTCTTAAAACGTAGAAAAGTGGTTTAAATTCCGTGTTGCTGCGAATAATAACTTTAATGTGTGGTATTATGGCGCTGTGTGCTAGAAAATCCGTACAGTTACTTGAAAGAAATAAAGGTAATAATACTATATTATATCTGGTCATGGCTAATACCAAAATACTAAATATTCAACCTTGTACAAAATGCATGAAATGTGAGTTTGAGCCATAACTTCCATTTTTGTTATTATTCATAATAGCGCCGAATGGTAGCGGAAACAAGAATAGAATAAAGACAGGTGGACAGAGAAAAATTGTAGTATATATATATATATATATATATATATATATATATATATATATATATATATATATATATATATATATATGGGGGGTTGTGTGTGTATGTTAGTGTGAATGTGTGTATCTATATATTTCATAGTAGAGAAGCTCATCGTCACTTCTACCAATGGTAATACGACATAAATTTATATCTACAAATCATCTGCGGCGTCAAATTTCTAGCTTCGGAAATCTAGTCTTACTTTGGCCGTCTCGTAGGGTTTGTCACTAAGCAGGACTACTGACAGGAGAGTGTTCATCAGGCGAGTAACTTCGAGTGAATGGTGCTCGTCAGTCTGGTAAGGCTAACTATTTAGAAGAAGGGTACTCGGATTACTGCTGCTTAACAGTATACCCTGCTTGTGGTAGGTTATCAGGAGTAATTTCCAGGCTAATTGTGTTTATATGTTCGTATATATGTATGCATTTATATGTATATATTTGCGTATATATATATATATATATATATATATATTTATATATATATATATATATTTATATATATATGTGGGCGTATATATCTATGTATTCGTATGTATGTACCTATATATGTACATGTGTGCGTGTATGACTATTCATATATATATATATATATATATATATATATATATATATGAATAGTCATGCACGCACCCATTTACACATAAATGTGAGTAAATGAGTAAATGTTATATTCATGCATTACAAAAAATAGCAAACATAAAAACTATCATATTTATTTGCATCCCAACGGGCCAATAGTCGAATTGCGCGATAAAAGATGTGCTAGGTTTTTCTCCCGTAAAATATCTGTAAATAAAACCAAAAATATAAATGTTTTTTTATTCTTTTGTTTACATCAGCATTTTACAAATCGTTCATCTTCCGTATTTCATTTTCTTTCTTAAATTTTTTTTAATATTATAAGTTGGGATCGTTTAAAAGAAAACAAAACAAATATTTTTACGATTAGAACCAATTTAAATAAAAAAAATATATTCTGGAATTTACAATTAAAAGACGTTAAAATTACTTATAAAAAGGAGTACATTTGTATATATAAAAGCTACGTAGTCATTTTTTATTTATTTATTAAAGTGTTAGCTTACAGTACAGAAGAGTTAAAAAGTTGTCTTCTTTCAAGCGGACGTTTCAATTACTCGTTCGATATTTTCAAAAACCGGGAACACAGTATTACGCTTAAGCCGTTATTTTATTAACTTAAAAACAAATTATACAACTATGCTCGTTTAAAAATCTCTAGCCAGAGTTTTCTGCATTAAAATATGCAAAATGTATTTTTTAGAGATTGGTTCGTTATAAAATACAATTAGTCAGGCAATAGTTAGTGACAACTGGTAGTATAAACGCGTTTATTAATTAACAACTAACAGCACAAGAATTATTTTAAAATGTGTTTCGATGTAAACAAATAATACAATAAAATAAATTACAAATTAACGTGATTTTTAAAAATATTTTGCACTTAGTATATGTTTTTGCGTGATTAAAACCTATTTTTTTTTATTTATTCCAATTTACTAAAAGTCGTCTACTTCCATTTTTATTTACGATGTTTTTATGGCTGATTAAATTTTGGAGAGCTCGGTATACTTCAGCATTTTATATCGGTTGCTAATTACGCAGAAACAAACCCCACAGAAATTAGGATCGGTAAATTCATAAGTTACTATTATGTTGCTAATAGTGTTGTTTGGGAGTTGTTTTAAAAACGACTACTTGAAGCTATTCGGTCAAATATTCTGTTAACATATTTAAAACTTTAAATCCTTCGTAAGCTGTTAAACATTAAAACATCTAATTAAATTCTTTGTGGAACTTTTAAAATGTCACTGTTTTGGCAAAGCTGTAAAAAATTAATTTACATTATCCGTAGAAAATTATTTTCTCAGATTTTTACGAAAACCATGTCTACTCCTCACTTATTTTGCACACATCCAATCGAAAGTAAAAAGAAGAACACGAATCAAAGATGGAAGTGATGTTGATCAGCACTAATAAAGACGGTGAGAGTGGACTGCATGAGGACTTGATAGTCCGCATGAATAATGTTGACCAATAACTTGAATACATTTAATCTTTCATTGACCATTTAGAAATGCTTGCTGAAAATTACATATTAGTTTTATTTGATGATACAGTAAGGACAGTAACTCATAAATGTATTGACAAATTTCGCGGAAAAGTCAAAGACTATTTGTCGTCTAATTCGGTTCTTGAATGATAAGAAGCTTCACATTACAAATAGCATTTCTCTATTTGATAGAGTTATAAGGATTACCCCCTTATAACTGGGAGAATATCACATATATATTAAATACGAGTCTATAGGTAAAACTGAATATAAAAAACTAACCAATGTCCAAAATGTAAATCATATTTTACCTACTTATGTAAGTCCCCGAAGTAATTATCTTATCTCGAGAATTATTTTGCTAATATCTATGTAACCTTCAACCTTATTATGATGTCGCTTATAGAACGAGGAAGTTTTTCTGCCGAAATCAGAAATCATCATTTATTTTTTTGTGTAATATTTTTTACTTCATGAAAATCAATTGGATAATAGATGAAATTCTTGGTTAATTCAGGTATAACTTAAACTTTTCTGGAGGTTGAATGTTCAAGCGTTAGTGCAAGCTATAATTAAAATACAAATGAGATTAACTTATAGGTTCTACCCAGCCATGGTATGGAGTGTAAGAGTATATTAGCCAACGTGGATTAAATAAAGATTCCCGTTCGAAATCTCCTCCAAATTCCGAGGTTCGACGGAAAAATTCCCAAGTTAGACGGAAAGATTCCTGAGACCACCAAAGTAGACCGATCCAATAATACAAATAATCAATCTACATCTAAGAAAATAAGTTTTCTGCCACTCTGCTCTTCTGCGTGATCGTCCAGCTTATATGATTTTTTAAAACTGAAACGTGGCAGAAAATATTGAAACGATATCAGTATAATCGACGGGCAAACAAAGCCTCGGATCCTGATGCGATAGCATGTTTATAATCAAATATAAATTGACTTTTTATTAACAATAAACATCATTTTATGACATGAGGTCTTAAACAAAATATCTATTTTCATAATCATAAATTAAAACGAAACAGCGTCTTACAAATCAAATTTAATTAAACATTGACGCATTCATAAGGTCGTTAAACATAATCTATTTATGTAAGCAAAACAAAATCATAATATAAAATATGCACTTATTCTATGGGGAGTATTATACAGTCAAATTAAGACGCGTTTCGTCAAGATTGAAATAATGACAATACCTTGTGTCTACGGACTTTAGTCTCAGATAACAAATCAGTTTAACAAAGAAAACTAATAGGTTACAAAACTGACTGTTTAACCCAATTATTAATGTATATATTTGAGAAATATATATGAGTGGCCTGGCAATGTCATAGGGTAGACATCCATGCAAAGAAAGATCATGAGCCAAATTCATCCCAAAACAACAAAATTGACGCTAGCCTCCCTGGAACTATATATTTTTTTTAATTACATTTTCACTCCAAACAAGGCACATTGCCACTTTGGTGTAGGGGGGGGGGCTACTATCAGGGGAAGCAACTGGTGGGGCACTATGGGCAGCAAGATGTAGGTCGGTTCACGTTACACTTGAACTTCTGCATGTAAGTACAGTTAGGGAGGCAGGGGCCTGGAGTGGAATTATAGAGTCTAACGGTTCTGGGGAAGAAACTACTGGAGTAGAAAGATCTTTTACATCTAGGGATCTCTACTGTGTGGGGGTTGGATTTAGCTGCCTTTTGGGTTTGTCGAGGGTGTCTACGTCGTGGGGGCACACGTGTATGCAGTTCGTCAGAGCATTCACCATTAAAATACTTGTAGAAGAGGCAGAGGGATGCAACGTCTCTTGGATGAGACAGAGGATGAAGCTTAGATGCCAATTCAGGTCCTATCAGATTGGCGACTCTCTTTGGAACCTTGTCTAGGAGCGAGAAACTAGCAGCAGATGCACCAGCCCAAATGTGACAACGATACTCCATACATAAATATATATCGATGGTGGCCTTACAGAGGTACAGGATACTTTCAGGTGTCAGTAGTTTTCTAGCACGGTAGGGAGAGCCTACTATATTAGAAAATAGAAGTACATTTGAACATATTTTCTTGTTTCGAAAATGAACGTTCGTTTTTTTAATAATTATTATAATTTTTTAACAATAAAATAGTATTATAGTTTTGAAAAAACCTACTGATGTTTATGTTGTTTCATTCCATAGAACCAAAGGTATGAGCATTTCGATATTCAATTAAATTGCGAGTATAGACCCCTCTCTTTCTTTATCTCTCTCTCTCTCTCTATCTACCTATCTATCTCTCTTTCTCTCTCTCTCACTCATTCTCAATTGATTACAGCAATCAAACTTTTTCGGTAAAAATAAGTATTGTGACCAAACCAGTCACGGTGGAAGAGGATTACCCCAGAAGGGGGGTTATGGAGAGTTAAATTAGAGCTACAATTGAAAATTACCCCAAAGAGGGCTCAGCGAAAGAGGAATAAGAGTCCTTTATTATAATGGCAGGACATGGAAAACAGCAGATAACCCTGCCAGTAAGTGAAATATCCCATTGTCGTTGATGTATTTTTTTCTAGTAACGGAAAAAACGAACATCGAATTTCTAAAACAATACACTGTAAAGGTGTGTTTGGAGATATCATGCAGTTTGTTTAAGCACACTCCTCGGTGCGTGAGAAGATAATCAATGAGAACCCTCCTCTTTGGATTACCTGATTTGAATGTGGAAAAGTAGTAGCTGATTAGCCAATCAGGATGAACCAAAATCTGACGGAATGGACGATAATTGGTTGGCTGGAACACCCCCATATGTTCTTACACATACAACTCCGATATATATCGCACAGTGCAGGCTTAGAAAAGACAGTTTGCAGACAGATTGAAAGCAAGTTTACTGACAGTCTTGAGTGAGTTTTTACTCGGGGAAACTGTCCATCACTTTTAGACCCCACCGTTGACTGATCAAAAGTAAGAAGTGTAACTGTTTATCGACTATCGTAACTATTAGAAAAAAAAGAAAATTTCAACCGACATTTTGTGAAACATTTTACATACTTATTATTTATTGCTCCCTTTTTGAGTAATTTAATTCCATGAGAAAACTGCAACCAAAGTCCATGTTGTTAATTATTGATTATTCTCACTAAAAAGAAGTAACCCAAAAGTTTAACGATCTTGCATTTCAGCGAAATAAGGAGGATAGAGGAGATCATCACTTTTTTAGTATACTTAATTTATGTACATTTACGTTTAAAAGAGTATGTTATTAACACATTTGCCTTACATGGATAGTCTGCACATGATATTAAATATTTAAGTTTTCAGATTGATTATATAGCCAAACCCCGAATCTATTTAAACTTCGGCGACATAGATAGATAAGGTTCCATTCCAGCCATAGAAAATAGTTTCTGTGATGTGAGAAATTAATAATGTTATGTTAGTGTTATTTAAAGTGCAGGGAGAATTACATTATCATATATATCATTCCGTATTATACAGATCATTTCATGGACAGAGTCAGGGAACATGATTAGATCTAATATTTCTCGCCGACCTTTATGTGAAATATCTTCCCTAACAGCACAATCTACTTGCCTCTAATTGCACATGACACAACCAAATATGATTTCAGCAATATATTAATGAAATAAACCGCCATTTTAACTGCCACACATTGAAACCTAAAGTGGCACATTATTGAAGTGCTACTCATTCGTATAAAAACACCGACTATCAATCAGGCTCAATATGAAAGAAAAAGGGGTACGTTTAATACTTTTAAACTATTTGATCGATAAGTTCAATAAATTATCTAAAAGCAATTTCTTAAATAATCAGGCGCCTAAAAACGAGCCATGGGAGTGAACACTTCGCGGTTGTAGCGAATTCCTTTCTACACTCATTTGAAACATTCCAACATAACAACGATGGGTTGCTAGATAAAGAAACTTAAAATTATTTATGACTAGCGGGAGTCGTCAGTATTGTCCGGTCATAAAATATGCTTCGATATGATATTTTATTTTGTCCAGATTTCGTATATATTATTATAAGAGTTGTGATTTTTACAGCAAGAAAATATTGTGGTGCCACCAGCTAGAATTTCAACTGAAAACAAAACTGTAGCATCCAAATCTGGTGACGTTACCACTGTACAAACCAAGCACGCATAAAAACTTATTAAAATTAAAAATTAAAAACAAATTAAGATGAATGTAAAACATGTATAACGGTTTCCTTTAATTTTTACCTATTTTTACACTTTAAAACTTTTTTAACGCACTAAAGACTAAGAAACGAACGGTCCATTAAAAACTCCTATCATTTGAGGTCCCTAGTGACGCTATGCTGCATTTAGTTTCGGAAGAGATAAAATATACAGACAGACAGACAGACGGACGAGCAGATAGCTTTTTATATATATTTGATGTCCAATGAACCATATATAATTCATATATCGAAATATATACGCACACATACATACACATGCATATTTATATATATATGTGTGTGTGGGGGGGTTGTGCAATAAAAACATTCAGATCAGCTTGCTTGCTTGAGCGTTTAAATCATCCATCTCGTTTGTGATATAAGGTTTCAAAATAAATTGTCTGCTTACCTATTTGATGGTCGCTCTATCTTAAGTTGTATATTAAAAGCTACTGCTGATATTCAACGCGTACACAAGATTATCATTATTCATTGTTTTAACTTATTTTAACGTGCTTTTCTTACCACTAAATGTCGTTTACTCTGTTAAAACAAAATGATTTAAATATAAATATACAATATATAACAATAATCTAAAACTAAAGGCATTGTCAAAAGAACGTTAAAACCATAGTGCGTAAAAAGACTGAAAAGTCAGGTAAAGCTGAACACATCTGCAAGAAAAAGGGAAACCATCTACCATTATAAAATGAAGTAAAAATTATAGACAAAAAAAGGACGGTAGAGAGTAAGACGGCTCCAAGAAGCAGCACATATGTTGGAGTATAACCAATTACTAAGTAGACCTTACATAGAATTTAATAAGATATGGGCACTATTAATTATAAACAATCGATTATATATACAAATAATAATAAAAAAATATTAATATTAATATATATATATATATATATATATATATATATATATATATATATATATATAAAGCTGAACGTATGTGTGTGTCTGGTCACGAATAGGCTCCTATATGGTTGGTTATTATAGAGAACTAATTACATATAATGATAGAAGAAGTATCGAGACACAGGAATCGGTGTGTTTGATCTGGCATAATGGTGATTCATTAAAATTGTAAGGTCTGCGTACGCGCCTGGTCCACAAAGTATGGAAAAATGTAAAAAAACGTTTACAAGTGTTTTTGATATAGATGTGCATAATAATAATTTGATAAGTATGTTCTAAGTTAAATAGGGATGGTATAATAAAAGTGTGGGGTCTGCGTTCGGCCTGGCCTCCATAGAATGGAAATAGGCACGCACTTTAATAAATACGTTTCATATCTATCTGCGTAAATATACTTTGATAATTATGTTTCAGTTTGAAGAAATATGGTATATATGGGGTGTTCGTTCGATACTGACCTTCATAGAATGGAAATATGTCACAAAGTTTAACAAGTTTTTTTTTTAATATTGATCCAAAGAATATGGTGATAAGTGTTTCAGTGTGAACAGGTATGGTATAATAAATTATGGGGTTTATCTATTTTATTTTTACTTTCGTCATATTTTGCTTTGGTTTTGATGCCTCCAACTTTTAAGTTATCTCTTTACAACCCTTCCTTTTCATGACCTATCATACTTTCATAAATCAGAGTCCATGTTCTGTAGGCTGTTTTTGAACCCAGTCAACGACGGGTACTTTTGCTAATATATATATATATATATATATATATATATATATATATATATATATATATATATATATATATATAAGCAGTTCAGGCCAGCTTTGCTCGGGCCCTATGCACTGTTAATAACTATATATAACTATATATATATATATATATATATATATATATATATATATATATATATATATATATATATATGGGGGGCGTGTATGTGTGTGTGTGTGTGTGTGTGTGTGTGTTTTACTCATGTCCAGGTAACCTACTTCTAAAATTTCAAGTGTTTAGACCCAAAATTTGCGGCGGACTTCGGCATAGCCTGCAAAGGTCAACTCCTTCAACTTTGATGTCTTGGCAGCCTAAAACCTCAGTACAACGCTTGCTGCATGTCTGAATATTCTTTTTGTTAAAATTTCAAATCGTTAGACCCAAAAATTTGCTGAATAGTTTGCTAAAGACCGCAAAAGTGAAATCTTTGGAACTTTTACCCCTTAAGGTAAATTTCCACCCCAAAACCAATTGGCTGAATACATATTATGTACAATTTCAAATGTTTAGACCAAAAATTAGCTGAGAGGTCAAAATTTTAAAAACATTGACCCCAATTTTTACCCCTTCACATATATTGTTTTGCCTCAACTCAAGTTAACAAGCTTGACCTTTTCCTTAACTAAATGTAAAACTTTAAGTGTGTAGACCCAAAATTGGCGGAGGAGTTTGGTAGAGTGTCCAAAGATCAAATCGTTGAAGTTTGACCCCCTTGACAGACAAATTATTAGCCGAAAACCTATTAAAAAAGTTTTTCCCGTATCTCAATACCCTTTACTTCAAATCTCTAATCCGTAGAATTGACAGTCATTTGGTAGGGAAATATACACACAGATACACATACACACACTATTTCACTTTAGCAGCGTTCCTGTTGATTTTGACGACTGTTTTTAAGGCCTTACTTAAAAAAAATATTTTCTCTTCAAGGAGGGGGGAGAAACTTTGTTTTAATAGTCCTTTTAGTGGGGCCTTCTTAACTTTAATCAATGCTTGCAGTAGTTCTCTGTAGGCTTCATGAGTTTTATTTTTCATTCATCTATTATAAATTTTTTCCTCAAGACAATAATTTTATTTTTAACATTTTTCATCACACTCTGTAAAGTCAAACGGATTTACTGCATAAAAAATAATGACGACTGGATTTTATCCAAGTGAAAAGTCGCAAAGAAAATAAAAACAAAATAATAAAAGTAAGGGCGGGGCGAGTCTTGCGCAACCAATATAAAATCGAGCCTGTAAATCACTTTTTAAAATTAGGCATCGATTTACCAGAAAGTTGTATGTGAAACTGAACACCCTTCCAAATCTCAAAATATTGATATTTCTCAATTTGTTTTTATAATCTGGTAGTTTACTGTCAAATCATCCGCTTAAATAGTAAAAAAAACAGACGAAAAGGAAAAACGGTAAGGCGATATCGTTTGTTCAAGTGCACCTACATACTTTTTGCAAATACTTGCTCTACCCAAATTTTGATTGTTTAAAACTAGAACTTGATTTTTAAAATAAGATATCTTTTTTTGTGGCCACTATTATTTATTCACGAGTATTTTATTTGTAGTTTTCTTTGAGCGTTGAAATTGTTTTCAAACAATAAAACAAAGGAAATAATTTTCTAAATGTAAAAAAAAAAAAAACTCGATCAATTTATATATTAAAAGAATACCTATTTGGGATTTTTTACGAGCCAGCCAAGTGTAGTTTACTTCCTCCAAAAAATCCAAATCTATATTTTTGGGTTAATACGTTTAAACAGCCTCATAGGATAATATAAAAGAAATAATTGTTTTTAATTAATTAAAATTTAACATTTTAACGTGGGGATAGCTTTTCCATAACGTAATATTAAACCCCACTTTTTGGCAACGTAGTGAGACAAGTAATGGTTGGCATTTTTGCAAGTTTCGTGTCGGGGTTGGCGCCAGAAAGGAGAAATATGGTGGCGTGGGGTCAGCGGTCTCAAACATTTTAAAAATACGTAGAAACACTTAAAAACAATTATTAACAGATAACTAGCTCATCGGCAAATAATGAAATAAAATAAAAAAGATAAACTTATTGTTCATCTTTATTTTCTAGCAATGTAACTCATAAAGGCTTTGAACTTATCAGAACTTTTTTACATGGACTCAAACATAATTACGTAATACACTTATTTATACCTTCAATTCATTTTACTCATTGCTGTGCATAAGTTTACTAAGCATTAATTTAAAAATCTATGCAAATGGAAATAATGCTAACATCATATTCTAAAATAACTGCATAGTAAAATTAAAATATTTATGTAAAAATAGAATAATCTTTATTAATATAAATATCCTTATCGACACATATTGAAAAATTATACTAAATCAGTAATCTACTTTACAATATATTAATCTCTCGTTTCTATCCTTATGTATCCCTTATTTTACTATTATTTTTATTCTCTTTTTATCGGTTGTAGTCAAATTTTGCAAAACATAATTGCATATGGCGGGTAAAACAAAGACAATGCCAACTTACACAGTTTGACTTCAGTAAGAACATGCTAAATATTATAAATGGTAATAGATAGACATTTAACAAAATGGGGCTCTGTTTTATTAATATATGTTTGAAACGACAATATACAACAATATGGTACACCTCCTGGTACAAACACACACATACACACACACACACACACACACACACACACACATATATATATATATATATATATATATATATATATATATATATATTTGAGCGAGATAAAGCACTGATAGAATTCAGATAAAAAATCCTGATAGATATTACTTGAAGTAATACTTTAAAGGAGATCCTAGCCAAAAAGGAAAATCTCAATATTTAAGAATAGAGCAATATATAAGTTTAGTGGTTCAATTTAAATTCTGAAAAAAAAACAACATATAGAGACATATATCCGTTTCAAGAATTTATTGCTTGACAAAAGGAATATATAGAAGGGGTTATTTTTATTTCCTTAATCCATGGCTCATATCATCAGAGGAAATGAAATACCGTTAGCAAAATGTTCAGCTGCGAATGGATGCTATTTTGCTTTTCAGCACAATTATTGAAATTAGTTTTTGGAGTTGTTGTGGATAATTATATGGAGAAAATAAAAACTAATTTCAACAATTGTGCTGAAAAGGAAAATGCCGTCCATTCGCAGCTGAACATTTTGCTAACGGCATTTCATTTTCTCTGATGATATGAGCCATTGTTGAAAATCCATGGATTAATGCCATTAAAATAATCCCTTCTATATATTTCTTTTGTCAAGCAATAAATTCTTTAATCGAATATATTCCTCTATATGTTTTTTTCAGAATTTAAAATTGAACTACGAAACTTATACAAATATATATATATATATATATATATATATATATATATATATATGACCATCCCTCTTGAAGAAGCCCGCATAAATCGGGCGAAACGTTGAGTATCCAGGTCCTTCCACCTCCATTTTATTTCATATATATATATATATATATATATATATATATATATATATATATATATATATATATATATATATATATATATATATATCACACACATGTGTTTTCATGCGAACACTTCATAGCATAAAATAATCTTGCTAAAAACCTGGATGCAAATTTTGAAAGTACGATTCCGAATATTCAAATAATGGGTTACTATTATTATTAATTACTTAGGGCAGGTTGACTTTATTATGCTTTTATTGGGTGCTAAATTCTGAACGTTCCATTCCTAATAATATTTTTTGTTTGTATTTAGTTCGCTTCTTTTAAAGGCTTCATTTTGAAATTTCGTATACATTCTCGATTTCGACATGAAAACTCTCTAATTCGACAAGATATTCCTGACGAAGTTAGAGAATTACAGCGACCAAAACGTGATGTGAATAACATCCACTATTAGAATAGTAGTCAAAATAATCTGAATAATATATACGCTATCATTATTTGGAGCAAAAGTCGTTTAATATGACGTTACATTTTTATTAATAATTTATTTCTGATATCGATTTATTTTAACGTTAATTGAACAAACTGACATCGCCAACTAACCTTTGCCACCAAACATCTTGTCGTCACATTTCGAGCATCTCAAGAAGTGCGAGAAAAATGGATAGCCGGCGTGTCTGTGACGTTATTATTATGTTTTTATTAGATGCTAAATTCTGAACGTTTCATTCCTAATAATGTTTTTTTTATTTGTATTTAGTTCGCATTAAAACCGTGTCTTAATAGTTTATATACTATGTTCGTTTAACAAGTATTAGTATAATAGACTGATTATACTAATTTTAAAAAAATCAATTCTCCAACATCTATGTACTGTTTACAATTACAGCAGAGTCCGACTTTTCAATCCTCCATTTTCTTTTCATTCTCATTTTCTTTCACTTACTGGCATATTTTTTGTATAATCTAACCTTGAAATAACTACCGCCGTAACCTATTACATATTGTTGCTTATGACACCAACATTAAGTTAAAGTGAGTTCGACACGTGCTGAAATTACACATAATATAAATTTTAAGCATCAAATTAATAATAAGTCTTCTGGCTCTCATACGTTTAGATACTTTCCTCGGAAACGAACGGATAAGATTAACATGTTGATTGAAACAGGATATCTATTGTAACTAAATGCAAACGTGTTAACCTAAATGAAATAAAATAATGTAATGCTCCTTTATTGAGCACTATAACAATCTATTTAAATTCAATAGTGTTTATACTTGGATAAAGTTGGTCTGAGTTAAACTCACCCACTCATATATATATATATATATAATTTGTAATATATTTGGTCGAACAATTAATTCGATTGTAAATTTCAACTTAAAGTTTTAATATCTTTTCACTCATATATATATATATATATATATATATATATATATATAAGTGAAAAGATATTATAACTTTTAGTTTAAATTTACAATCAAATTTATTTTTCGACCAAATACTCCAAGAAACAATGTAAATTGTTTTTAGAATATTCAGTCGAACAATCGATTTTATTGTAGATGTCAACTTCCAGTCTTAATTTCATTTTCTCTTAAAATGGGCTCTATTCTTTATTTTTGTGGATTAAGCTTTGTTTATTTGATTGGAATGAAAAAGCTATATATAAATACTGGTATTATATTAATTTTTACCATTGCTTATATCAGGCAAACGATACATTTCCTTAGATGTCATTATATATATATATATATATATATATATATATATATATTTTGTGTACAGAAAGTTGTTAGTTGAGACAGGTCATTGGTACCGTCGGTTTCAAGCCCGATAATAAGGCCCGTTTAAGGTATCCTTATCAAGCTCTCTTCAGCCAATATTCGTCTTTAAGAGACGAATATTGGCTGAAGAGAGCTTGATAAGGATACCTTAAACGGGCCTTATTATCGGGCTTGAAACCGACGGTACCAATGACCTGTCTCAACTAACAACTTTCTGTACACAAAATATAAGTACGCTCTTAAAATTTGGATTTTCCTTTTAATTGAGCACTCTGCTGGAATTCTTTTTCCAAAAAAACTAATCATATATATATATATATATATATATGAAAAAAAAAAACTAATCATATATATATATATATATATATATATATATATATGCGTAGATCATCGTATAACGATTTGATCACTGTCTGTCTGACGTAATGAACATTTAAATTAAAATGTTTAAAATTCAACGCTATTTCACATGATTAATGGTAGCCGAATAGATACGGCCTCCGCTAATCGAGCCAGAGATGTCTCGTGTCGCGGGGTTCGAATCGTTCGACTGGTAGTAATCGTGACACCCTGCACTGAAGAATCCCGAAAGGATGAAACACTAGTGTCTGTAGGTCTTTAATTATTATAGTAAAAAAATAATTATGACAGCCCCTTTAAGAAATACGTTTCTTATCGTTGAGCACTTTCTGTTGAATTAAAAAGTCGGTCAATTTAGCTCTTATGCGTAGATCATCGTATAACGATTTGATCACTGTCTGTCTGACGTAATGAACATTTAAATTAAAATGTTTAAAATTCAACGCTATTTCACATGATTAATGGTAGCCGAATAGATACGGCCTCCGCTAATCGAGCCAGAGATGTCTCGTGTCGCGGGGTTCGAATCGTTCGACTGGTAGTAATCGTGACACCCTGCACTGAAGAATCCCGAAAGGATGAAACACTAGTGTCTGTAGGTCTTTAATTATTATAGTAAAAAAATAATTATATATATATATATATATATATATATATATATATATATAGTATGCTTAATATGCAAAAATCATTGGTTACATATGTGCATATATGTTTTAATGGAATCTCAATTTACAAAGACCCACCTCCTCATACCTCATCAGACGGAAAATAGGCCCGACAATCAAGCCGAATTGAAGATTCATTCATTTTGAATATTACAAAACTATCTGAGGGTGGCGTAGCCCCTCGGTAAGTGAGGTTAATTCATAAGGACGGGAAAGTGGGAGTTCAGGGTAAAGATGTGGGGTAAAGAAAAATATGAAGTGGAAGGCGGAGGGGGAAAGAGAAATATATTCGAGACCGATCAAAATATATCAGCGGATGTGAGTTTATGGCTGTACTTTAGTTTTACGCCATACTCTCTATAGTTTGATCTGAAGTGTTTACAAGATCGTCAGTTTTTCTTCCCATCGGGACCGATTATTGTTGCAAAGTTTCTGTCTGTTTTATGTATTAATATATTTAGTTTGACGCATTAGTTATTTCGTTTTTTTTCGCGTTAAACTTGATGTATATTTTATAACGAGCGTCAGGCGTTTATATCTACACTAGCGGAGGTACCCGGCGTTGCCCGGGTGTTTGGAGGTGGGTGATGGTGGGGGTAGATTAAAACAACCTTGTTAAAAAAAACATAGGCCGGTTGTTTGGCGGTGTAAAAGAAAAAAATAGTTTTAAAGGTAGGCTTGAACCCCGAACGTTTGACGCGGAGGTGGAAAGGAAATGGAATAAAACCCTTCGACCTAACAATCTCGACCACGGGACAGATGAATTTACAAGTGTGATAAGTTGACGTTTATAAACCGAAATTAGCAGGTGCGATAACGTCAAGTTGCGGAAGCCAGTTTCTGTGTTCCCTGCAAACAATAAAAAAACACAAAAAACTAACGTAATGCAAACGAACGGTGAAAACAGAAAAAAACGAATACGTGAAAAATTGCTTAAATAAGCCTGTATCGATATTAAAATTTAAGAAATCGGTGGGTACCCGGTGTTTTTGGGTGTCGCTAAGAATAAGCGAAGTAAAAAACAAGCAGAAAAACGAACGTTACGTGAAAAATTGTTTAATAACACTGGTTCATTATTTAAATTTAAAAAATCGAAAAAAAAACATCTACACCATGATTCGAACCCAAAACGTTTACATTATGAACCAAGGCCTTAACCAACTGAGCTAATGCGACGTACATGAAATATTTTCGGTTTTTCAACTATTTAAAGTAAATCAGATCACGACGTCATCTGACGCATGCGTAGAATCGGTCATTGTCACGAGAGGACCGTTTTTGTTGACCCCCCCTGTCGAAAATTGTCGATTTCGGGGTGAAAAAGTTAACGTATTTGGCCGGTTTTTCGATATTTTTCGAGCAAAGGATGGCGCTTCGATGTGATATGGAGTTGTGAATTTTCATCGCGTCTGTCGAAAGTTTTTAACAGACATCCAAGCATACACACATACATACATACATACATACATGCATTTTCTCTTGTATATATATATATATATATATACTAGTAAGGGGTACCCGGCGTTGCCCGGGTGTAAGTAGGTGTGTGTGGTGTTAAATAAAAAAAACCGGGGGGTAGGATCGAGGCCGAAGCCCTGACGTGAAGTTTGAAAATAAAATCGGCCAGCCAGAATGAAGCATTGTTATAAGCGAATAAGTGAAAGATGTGTGAAAGTCGTCGAGCGTTACGACGACGACGATGACGATGTAAGCATTGTTATAAGCGAAGTAAGAAAAGAAAACAACGTTTTAATTAACGGGGGGGCTAATCAAAACATCGAAAAAAACACAAAAAAACTAACGTAAGGCAAACGAACGATGAAAACAGAAAACGAACACGTGAAAAATTGCTTAAATAAGCCTGTTTCGATATTAACATTTTAAAAATCGGTGGGTACCCGGGAGTTTTGGGGTGTCGCTAAGAATAAGCGAAGTAAAAAAAAAACAAAAAAACAGGAAAACGAACGTTACGTGAAAAATTGCTTAAATAATACAGGGTTCAATATTTAAATTTAAAAAAATCGAAAAAAAAAATCTCACACCACGATCCGAACCCAAAACCTTTAGATAATGAGCAAAGGCCTTAACTACCTGAGCTAAAGCGATGTATATGAAACTTGGTCGTTTTTTTTCAACTATTTAAAGTAAATCAGGTCACGATGTCATAACGTCTTCTGACGCATACGTTGTTGACCCTCCCTGTCGAAAATTGTCGATTTCGGGGTGAAACTTAACGTCTCTCTCTTTCTCTCTCTCTGTTTGCGTCTCTCTCTCTGTTTGCGTCTCTCTCTCACACACTTCGTCTTCCTTACTCTAAAGAGTGTTACTAAAAAAAAAAAATGCCGTCCGGTTTTTGTTTTTTTTGTAAAAACTTCGATGGTTAATAATTTTTGTAAGCGTATTTTTTTTTACTTCACATTTTTGGCTTGTTATTTTTCGTTTAACTATCGTATCTAACTATTTTTAACGTGCTAATAACATTGGTAACGTTGTCATAGCGTAGACGTTCATAGTTTAGCTTGTGTGAGGGTTAAACAAATTTTTTACCGATAACAACAATGTTTTTGAAATTCAGACTGCCATTACAGCTTGCTGACGTCAATATCACGTGGCATGACTCAGAGGGTTTTAAATACAAGTTGATCCAAAATAAACGGCCCTGTGTATACTTTATGTAGAAGAGTTGGCGCCCGTATTTGGGGGGGGACAGTTATAAATCGATTTAAAAATATGTTATGTTTTACATTAAAATGTAACTTTTTGGGGCCCCCTTGCAGAAAATCGATCAGTTGACGCACTTCTGGTGGTCCTTTTTGGCCAGTTTTTCTATATTTGTCGTCCTGAGAGTGGGGCTTGCATATGAGACCAATGTTGTTAATTTTTGTACCGTCGGTCAAAAGATTTTAGCAGACACACAAACATACATACATACATTTTCGCTTTTATTTATATATATATATATATATATATATATATATATATATAGAGAGAGAGAGAGAGAGAGATAGATATAGATATAGATAAACTGTATTTCAGTGGTTTTTTTTTTTCATTTGAGCCGAATTTGGTTTAAAGTGGTTCATAATTTATTCTTTGAATCTATAAATTTATCAACCGTAATTTATAAATTAATCATTTATGAATCATTATGAATGAATCATTTATGAGCCTATAAATACATGAACCGTCAAATAAATTTATGAACGGTCATTTTTATTGAAATTTATTTGTTTCTATTATGTTCACTCCTTTTTCCAATACCAGAGTACATAAAACACTTTATAAATGTATATATCACCTGGTAGACACAAAACGTCCTGATTGTATATAGGCAAACAAATACATGATACTATGCATGCGTCCATATCAGTAGACCAACTATTCATAAAAAAAACAATAAATTAAACACTTAGTTGTTGTTATCTGTTGAAGTAAATACTGTGCTTTTCTCCATCATATGACGTAGTTTTATAATAATAATTCTCGCATGTATATATCGACATTCTTTTTCTATACCATTTATATAACAGATTTTGGCCCACTCATTCACGTTTACTAAATTGTTTACGTTACTCTATTCGTACAGGTTTCTAGGTTAGTATAGCTATTAAGTAGAGGTGTACTAATGAGCAAGGTGTTCCTATTTCAATCAATCTCACTTAGTACTGTTCTTCTGGTTTCAACTCGAGAAAAATCATAGCAACGGATAAAAAAAAACACGCGTGACTCGTAATCCAATTATGTGACTAGCGCAGACAATCGTCGAAGATAAGGATTCACTTCTCTACTTTTCAACTCTTAGCTACTTTTAAACATCGTGTAATTCTCCTCATTTGCATGTAATTTCGCTAGATTTTACGAGATCACCATACATAAAACTACGTGCGCCATCTTTGATCTCTTCTCTTTCTTACCCGACCCCGCCCAACATACACACCGGGTAATATTTCTGCTTTTCTTTCTCTAAAATCTAAACAACATGTCCCCTGATCTCTAGATTATATTTTATACAAACGGTTGCGGTCGTCTTCCCAACTCAGCATCTGAGGTGCCTCACAATAATATTGCTGCACGTCGCTTTCTAGCGTTTCACTTTTAACTAGCTAGATGTCGAGAAGATGTATCGGTATCCTGTTTACCGCAATGTTATTGCTCGTATTATTCTCGATCATGCGTTCTCTACTCCACTGCGTGGTATATCGCACCCATGGGGGCTTCACTCATACGGCATTCCAGAGATTGATGGCCCCTCTTGTCTCTGTCTCCTTGATTGCCGGCTCAACCAGGAGTATGTGAATATCGACAGGTGTTTAACTGTCTCTTGGACGTGTTTTTTTGTGCGGGATCTGTTACAGACGTGGTTAGTTAAGCTGATAATATATTTGTTTTTTTTTTGTTTTTTTAAGCCAATGTTTGAAATTATTTTTTAAGCAGAAAAAAACAATAAATCATAATCAATGAAAAAAACAGGCAGGAATGTACATTCGTGTGTTTTAATCCATTTTGTATTTTTTGTACAAGTAAGCTACAACTACTAAAGGCCAGGAAGATACTCGAGGATGAGAGTTAATGAATGTAAGACAGTAATGTAGTAATCGATAATGGTGTAAGTTTAGTACGATTCGATTATCTTAGAGGACTATTGTTTACGTTATACTTGAAAGCTGCCATAATGTAGACGGTCGAAAAGCAGGCAAATAGAAAAGTGTTTCACAGGCGATCATTTCCAGGAAAGAAGCTGTGTTCGTTAATGTGCGTTTGGATTAAGCCAATTTGAGAAAAGGATACACTATTGATAATGGCTGTAGCTTAAGTATTTTTCGTGAATATTTAACAATGGAGGTCACTAAATCTAGCACTTGCCATAAATTAATAATAGAACAGAGAGTACTTCTGCAATGTACAAGACGTGCTCTTTTGGAATATAATTTATCTTTTGTTTATTATATTGTTACATTAAGGTACAGAAGACTTAATAAAGCTCTCCCCCTTATCATATCCTTATGGGAAGGGTAGGAGATACCGCAGAATTCACAAGTAAATTTTATCGACATTGACGACCATGTAAATGGCATATAGTAACTGTTGTGGAGACGCCTACTAATTAACATAGGCGGGTGAGTGAGATATATAAAGGTATCAATCACCAATACCGGGAGAGTCCGGGAACAGCCGTCAAATAGGCAAGGCGCTTATACTGCCTCCAGTAAGACATGCAACACGCCACCTGCCGGAATATCTCCATCTGAAGACATGTAGGTTTATTGGGTATATATGAGATATCTTCTCGGTATCCGATTTCTCAAAGGGCACTGTTATGGGGTAACTTGCTAGAAAATTTATCGGCTGGATGAAAGATTAGTGATTCTTCTGCTGATGCTAAGTACGAGGTTGTGCAAACACGAGGTGGGTGGCACGATTGAGTTTTAATGCACCTAAGCTGCTTACTGGGCTTGCGGTAGTGTCTGGTAGAGTTGCTGGACAGGCCCAATATTACATCTAAAAAATCTACGCTAGTGAGATATGTGTCAATGGTGATATTAAAACCGAGTTCTTTAAGAAATGCGATCAGTTGTTTTCTGAAACTGGCCGTTGTGGTTGTGTGAGGGACACAAACCGTCATCTCGGTAGAGGTTAAATTCGTGACTTGTTGTGCAGGGAGTGTAGAATAAAGACGCCTACCAGATCACACACATCCCACTATCATATGCTCTCATCGGAGCATCAAAGGAGTTTTCAGAATTGGATTTATTAACCCACGTTTAGTTGCCAAAGTATAAGAGGGGATTTCTAGCGTGAAGGAGTGTTTAGAGCTCTAGATCACTGATTTTAATAAAGGATGATGCAAAGGTTAAAATGTTGGCGGAGATTCTCCTGCTGATGGGAAGGTAAAAGTCTGTGATGTCAAACATAGTGAATCTGCATAGCTCCTTATTTTGATTGGCGTGAAACAGTGGGTGGTTGCTTGGTAATTAGTCAAAAGCCTTAGATTTGAGGTATTGTCGATATGTTTATTAATTTTACTGATCATGTGCTTACGTGCTAGACCCACTTCAATCTTAGATGGGTTAATGAGTCTACAGATTTGTCTATCTTGGAATGTTGCTTATGAACCTTCTGTGCGAGGTGACTGGTTCTTTTCGCCGCATTCTGACATGCTATATATATATATATATATATATATATATATATATATATATATATATATATATATATATATATGCTTTTGTTTTTTTCCTCTAACTAAACACATCATTTAATAAAATTATTATTTTCTATTTCCCTTTGTAAATACCTAATTGCCGTTAATCGATCGACAAATAAGTAAATTAAATACGTTATCGTAAAATATTTTTTGATCCTTATCTAAAAGATCATATTTATTGATAACATATTGAATTAATCCCGCACTTCAAAACGCAAAAGATAAAAAAATTAAACACATTCAAATGTCGATTTCAAACTTATATATTGAAGGCATCCTGCGGAATATTTTTTTGTTGTTTTACTACACTTGTTCACCCTCCTACCAGAAAGTTAATGTGCTTAATGGTTCGATTGGCTGGAATGAGGAAGTCGGTATGAAGTCTCCAAAAATATATTGATACAACGAATATCCAAATATAGTTACACCCATATAAATTGCATTTGCTACGTATTAATCCGTGGATATTTTATATTGATTAGACAATTACCTGATTTTGGTAGATTTTTAAAGACCGACTCTGTTAGGAAAATCAAAAACATTCTATAAATTTAGCGGTCATTGTCAATACCAATTATATATTTTGTGTCTTCTGTGAGCAAAGATAAATGTGTGGACATGAGGATTATACAATACATTCACCATTGAGTGCAACTGGAATAATAAACTGAAACTGATAGCTACCTTACTATTTATCCCACTGCCCTATCCTTAGACCTCGTCATGTAATAGTAACAACTTTGTAATCTATATATATAAAAGCGAAATTGTATGTATGTATGTATGTATGTATGTATGTAGGTAGGTACGCTTTTCCTCGATGTCCACAAAAGGCTTCTTTCAGAGAAGCGCTTGCTCGGTTCACAACTTCTTAAAACTTTTTATATCATATATTAATTGTAATATCTCAGAGTTATCCACGGAGCTCGCCTGTCTATTTCATTTTATTGACATTCAAACGTTAATTATTCGACATTTAACGCATCGGCACGCGTTACAGTCGGTTTTCGATATATAAAAAAAGCGAAACTCTACTCTAATCACAGGCCGAAAGCCAGTTGTCTCAAGAGAGCTAAGTAACGTTTGTTCAATGTCGACTTCGTCATATCAGACTGTAGCTTTCATTTCGCTCCTCCTAATAAACAGGGAGCAGGTTTTTAAAAACAAACAAACCGATTTATTCACCTCATTCAAAACTGTCCCGCACAAAATGCTTACTGCTGAATACCTATTGCCGTCACGTCAATCAAAAACGCGCACCTGTTTTTTTAGCACTTTACTATTTTCCAACGTCGTTAAGGCTTCGTTTTTTTTTCATGGGCACCTGTTTGTTTCACATTTTCTGGTTTGTTTCAGATACCCCGAAAAACACCCGGGCAACGCCGGGTACCCCTCGCTAGTTCTTAATATAATGTACTTTTATTCTGTCAGTTTAATTTTCTCGAACTGCACTGCTTCGGCCTCTTATTATTATTATTATTATTATTATTATTATTATTATTATTATTATTATTATTATTTGACAAACGTTACATGAACGTTTCGGTTTATTAAATCGTAATTTCAATAAATTTCGCAAAATAAATCCATGTGTCAGTAATCATGTATGCTAATAAAGTATATTCCGTCAAAGCGATGCATTTATTCATAAGTTGTAAGGAAACATTCCCCCACTTGAACACCTTTGATTATTTCATTAAGCATGTAACTGTCGCTCAGAAAAAAAAAATCAGGATTGACCTCGGAAGATAGTTTTATTGTAGCCACCTGAGTACTAACACTTGACTGCATATACGTTGGAATAAGTATGGTCTCACTCTTAATCAGTTTCTTGTCATTCATGTTCTTCAAATAAAATCAGAAACTGTAATGTTAGAAGCACAACATAATCTGATATCCTGATAAAAATTTAAGACACTTTCGAAGTTATTATAGATGACGATGTACAGATAATACCGTTTCTTATTCTCAAGTAATATTAAATGAGGCCATAAGAAGTAATATTAAATGAGGGCATTTATGGTGAGAATGTTGGCGGCTCCGTTTTTATTTGAGTTAACAAAACTATGAAAAGCCAAACTCGACACAATAGAAGAGAAGGTATACTTAAAGGCTTTTGTAACGTTTTTAATCGACTTTATTATAATCGAGCGATTTTAATTTTGTAATTCATAACTTGCCGTTCAAAAAAACTTGCGAGTCGAAAAAACAGATATGATGAGTTTCTATGCACACTTGGACAGTATGTTATTTGACTAACTCGCCAACTGGAAATGCTGAATCAGAAAGCAATCGAACAGGAATTGCCCCTGTTGTTAATTCAAACAAGCACTTAACAGACACATATTTTTTGTATTATAACTCATTATTATGGACCGATTAATATGCAAATCATTTAATTTTGGTTTTATTTATGTTTAAACATTCGTCCCAACACTTGGGATATTATGGATGAGATATATCTGATTAATGTTGTTGTACAATTTATAAAAATAGAGTAAAACCGAAATAATTATTGGTTTAATTTCGATGTGCATTATGACCGGCTTCATATTTCAGGTAGTAGTTTTATTTAATTCACATTTCTTGAATTTTATTTAAATATATATATATATATATATATATATTTATATATATATATATATATATATATATATATATATACAATAAAGGCGTTTAATAGTGTTTAATTTCCTTATCTCCCATGATTATTGGAACCCTGAAATTGAGGCTTAGCAATAGGTGGCTTCGGGGCTGGTTTCGAATTTCTTGACAGACAAGGATTGTTACACCTACATTGATAATTGCATAAGCATGAAACAAAGGAATCCGTATGTATAAAGAATAACATAATTAATATGTAATTAGACATATTATGTCTCTGTAAGTATACTCAAGGATTAGCACTGTTAGCTGAATGAAAACTACAAAGCAGTTAAACTGCGTTTATTCAATGTTTAAAACTTATTATTTTTCAAAGAATATCGAGTTTCTATGTATTCGCCGGAATTCGGCGCTTAATAGTTCTGCAATTCGTTCATTCCCGTGGCAATTGTTTGATGACTTGGAGGTAGAGGCTTAGCAAATGGATCAGAAGATGGTTTTGTGGCTGACTTCGAATCTTATCATCGGTAGTGCTTGTCACCCCTACACAGATGACATATGGTCTGTTCATATATATATATATATATATATATATATATATATATATATATATATATATATATATATAAATATATATATATGTGTGTGTGTGTGTGCGTGTGTGTGTGTTGTGTGTGTGTTTATACACATATATATATAATGAAATTACTATTTTATACATGACCGGACATAGTATTTCTCACGTAATTTGTCTATCTTAATTTAATTGGTACGAAGCGGGTTTGATGTTTTCGGAAAACTTCCATGCATCCTATAATTCAGAACACTTTATAATAAACACCAAATTTATTTTTGGGGGGGAAATATTTAAATATCTAAATCAAATGAATATTTAAATATTTAAATTCCGATTTAAAGACTATCATTCAGAACAATTTCCCTATTTGAAAATTTAAATGTCTCGAATTTGCGGACATTTTTACGTATCGTCATTTAACATTCATTACAAAAATAATCCGAATAGAAATAAAATTATATTATAGATTTAGATGAAGTCTAAAATTTTAACTACTTTCCGTGACTCTAAAACAATGCATTAGATTTTGCTCTAAAATAAGCATTCATAGATACAGAGTTTATATATTTATTATATCCTTTTTTCTTATCTCCGCCGGGTGACATTAATTTGATGCAAACTCTTGGTTTTTGAAAATAATTTGTACGCCGACCTTCAAGAAATACATAAATATAATGTGATTATAATAGGCAGTGAAACTAATTTGACATTTTAGATTATTTACATTTGTAAATCCCATAATAGAGTGCGTAATATTAGTCTCATTGTCATTGGCTTTTGAGACAAATATAAAAGTATTTTCTAAACATTTTACCGGTTACTATCGTGACAAGTTATAAAGAAAGGTCATTTCGACCGGAAATATTGGCTTCATCGATTATGTCAGACAAAGCGCGTTTTATAAATTTAATCAGGCCGTATTGACTAGCAATTCGTATCACAATTGGTCCGGAAAATCCTGCCGTCGCTATTGATTAGAGAGGGTCTGTGTCTTTTGAAATCTGTACGTGCACCATGATAATTCTTAAGTCTTTTCAATATCAGTTTCATTCATCTGCCGGGCATAATATGTTACTGAATCTAAGTTCATCTGCGTGTTTATATAAATAGACGAAATGTGGAAGGTTTCCGTAAGAGATTGGAATAAGATCGACATTAAAAATAATTGTGTATTTAATCATTTCTTGGAATTGCAAACGCTTTCACTGAAATTAATCGAAAACATTACAAAAACTGAAAAGGGAAATGGATTGCGGCGTTCAGAACCTATCCAAAGATTATGAAAATTGAAAAGGAAATTAATAATGCCATCTTTTAGTAAATTATGTTCTATAACTAGAGGACCCTGGCATGATGCTTGTAAACGTAAAAAGATTATTTTATAAAGACAATAAAATTGTCTCCTCTCATCTCACATGCACATAAAAGAATAGCTTAAATAAAAAATACGTTATGCATTGTTCAAAATCCAGATTTGTTAACCAAGTTAATAGAACAGCGGATGCTTACAACAGCAGACGGGTTTTCTGATCCTGCTAAGTCCAACAACACTAATATGTCGTTGGTGACAACACACGTGTTTAACCAAAATAAACCCGTATATAAAACATCTATATATATAAATCCCAAATGTCTGTGAGTTTGTATGTTTGTATGTAACGCTAAAACTTTTGAAAGACACAACCAGACTTGATAAATTTGGTATCATATCGAAGCCCCGTGTCCCGGATGACAAATATCGAAATTTCACGTCAAACGGACGAGGAGAAAGGGGTAAACGTATCAGTTATCTCCAAGGGGGTCCCAAAAAAAACTGTCATTGTAATGCTTTTTATTACGTAATTCTTGAATGATCCAATGTAATTAATACGTAAAAAAAAAAAAGCTTAGTCATGTCACGTGACGTGACGTCAACGTCCACTAATGGCGAACGATTGTTAATAAAAAAATCTTTCTCCGATACTTTTGCATTTTTCTCTTCGGCTCAGTTATATCTTTTTTTTTACTTTATGCCAATGTTTCCATCGTTATTACCTGGTTAAAAATATTATTTATACAAGAGTTTTAAAGAAAAATGTCAGGAAAAAATGTACGGGAATAAAAAAATTCACCTTTCAAAATATTAGACGATTATAAAAATATCGTAATATTTATGTAATGTAAAATAATTAGCCATTTTGTATATTACCACGTGACCTCATACCTCTTAAGCTGGAAGGGGGGGAGGAGTAAAACCAACACCGTCTCTCTCTCTCACACTTACTCTCTCTCTCTCTCTCTCTCACTTTCTCTATCACCCTCTTTCTATTTTTCTATTCTAAAACTTCACTGTGCACCGGTTTGGTTACTATGGAAACACTTAATTTTTGTGCTGCTTCGAAAAGGAACAAAATTCACTATACACCGCTTTCTCTTCCCTCCCCCTCTCTCTCTCTCTCTCTCTCTCTCTCTCTCTCTCTCTACACCCACTTTCTCTTTAAAACCAGTCGGTGTGTTTTTGATGTTACGTACGTATTTTTTATATTTTTATCTCAGTAATTTTTATTATATTTAATAGCATTTTCTTTTTTTTTTTTCATGGGAAATTATTTTTCTATTCGTTTTAAGAAAATGCTATTAAAAAATAAAAATGCGATAAATTGTGGCAACAGTTATTTATTTATGCTATTCGCAGCCGGCCGGAAGAAACGCGCTTAGACATTTTGTAAACATTGTTTTTAAAAAATAATACTTCTATTATGTTTTAAACGACTGTAATAGTTTATTTTGGAAGTATATTTCATAAGGAAAATAAACAACCCACTTTAAAAACAGAAATTACGAGTTTTAGTCCATAAATAATAAAACAGTTAATAAATACAAAAAAAAGTCCATTAATTTGAACTTAAAGCCTGTTTGAATAAAACTTATATAAAAAAAAACCGTCACTTCCGGCAAATGGCTATGTAAACAACTGGTGGCATTTTTCGAATACATCGGTAAACACTGTATGTTTTTCGAGCTGAATAAATATGTTACATTGAATAAAAACACAAAAAATATATCCAGTTGGATAGAAAAGTAACTTATCTTGCCTTTCCTAACATTTATTTGTTATATATTTGTCTTTTGACCGTCCACTAATGGCGAGTTTTTTTTTTTTTTTTAATAAAACTAATTTTAAAATTTCGATGTTAGAAAAACAGTCCATCACATGTCAATATAAAAATTCTCTTTTTGTTTGATAAAAAGAATAAACAGTTAATAGATACAACAAAAAAGTCCATTAAGTTCAACAAACTAAACTCTTTTATTTATAATAAAACTCTTCGACAGTTTAAATGCTTTCAAAATCCTATGTAAGTATATCGTTTTTACTGTACACAGATTCGAAAAAGTTGTCATCAAACAAATATATGACAGAGTTGAATAAATATGTTACATTGATTAAAAACACTTCTTATTAGCATTTTCTTTTTATATGACAACGTTAATGTTCATGAATCTCTCTTTTAATCATTTTTATCGACTATCAGCCAAATAACCGGGGTCTAAAATTTGGGAAATTATTTTTCTATTCATTTAAAGAATATGCTATTAAAAAAGAAAAAGTCGATAAAAGTTAGACATAAACAGTAAAAAAATAGAAGATATTATTATTAAATAACAATAATTATTAAAAATAAATATTAACATTTACAATAATAAAATGAGTTAGTATTAAAAATAATTATTAACATAAAAATGAGTTTATTATTAAAAATACATATTAATATTCAAATAAAATTGTTTTTATTATTAAAAATAAATATTAATATTTAAAGTAGAATAAAATGTGTTTATTATTATAAATAAATATTATTATTTAAAATAATATGTGTTTATTATTAAAAATAAATATTAATATTTAAAATAATATAATGTGTTTATTATTACAAATAAATATTAATATTAAAATAAAATGTGTTTATTATTAAAAATAAATATTAAGGAAGGTCAACAGGTGGAGGAAAAATAGTCAATGCAGGTCATACCACCTGACCAGCTAAAATCGCCTTTTTATATAAGGCAGACAGTCAGACTATTTGCCTTGAGGGCGGGCTAAGCCCTCCTACCCCCCCCCCCCAAAGCTGAGAGCTGGGGACACTTCTCTCAGAAGGGGTATGGGAGGACAGGGAGACCTTCCCTCTTTCAACTAAGAGATAGATATCCTTTTGTATGGTTGATTGACCCCCCCCCTGTCGGTTCCGCTTACTCCATTCAGAAAGAGATCAACCTTACATAAAAAAAAAAATATGGGGACAGGGAAGCCTTCCCGGGCCCCCTTTCTGGGAGGAGAAGTTCCCCGGCTCCTACCTTTTTGGGAGTGCTCAGCCCGCCCTCCAGTCAACAACAATATTTGAAGAATAAAGATATTTTTGTTTTTGTGTTTTAGGTGGTGAAGGTGATCTGGGGAGTGTTTTTTTTTTTCACAAAAAAGGTACTTTTTACGAATGGGTATCCAAGAAAATTACAGTATTTTGTCAGAAATTAAGGTTTTCATTGACCACTCTCAATACTATCAGAAATGAACAAAGTTAATTAAACAGTCTACACAATATAAACTAACTGTTTTGTTGGCTTTTTATTCTAACTCCAAACTAACCCATAACTACATTTTTCTTTTATTTTGCAAATTTTATTTCCTTTAGTTTATATTGTGTAGCTGAATCAGAAATTGATTTATCTTTTGTCACCAAAATAAAATTACTTGGTAATCACCCAATTTCTGCCACAAAATTTTAATTGGCAAAACTCATAAGCATAAAATATATATTTTCTAATTTCATCTTTTTTTTTTTACATAATCTGGTTTGATGTTTTCCTAAATATTCAAATCACTATATTTTGCTGCTTAATATTAAATACAGCAAATGAGTTATTTTTATGCATCAAACAATTACATTTTCTCATTCATCCAAACTAATCACTGAACATCAATTTCATATTTTCTTCACTAAAATATTACTATGCTTGATGTCATCAAGTAGAGCGGATCATTTTTTTTTACATTTGTTTACACATTTTTTACAAATGTTTTTTGAGAGTCCATACAAAGTTATAAGTGTTCAACATTTTTTTTCATTTGAATATATTTTGTCTAAGATTCTTAGCCTATGTCATTGCATACCAATTTGTTTCTTGAAAGTTAAGTTCACTGTAAAAACATCTGATACACCAAAATCCCTGATACCTGTTTCTTATAAGCGCCAAATAACTATCACTATTTCGATTTGTGTTTCATGAGAACAATTCAATATTGATACATTATAAGAAACATTTCCAGTGCTTTTCTCTTTTTAGCAATAGTTGGTTGATAATTAGAGGACACAACTAACCCTATACTATGCTTTACTTTGTTTTGTATATATATTTTGTATTGTGTGAAATTAACAAAGATTCATATGCAGGAATCTGTTGATACATTCCAAGAATCCCAATGCGACCAACAAACTTGAAAGACTACAATTTCTTTTTACTATGACCAATAAGAAAGCTCAAGGACTAAGTTGTTGGACTCATCCTGATCACCATTTTAAATTATTGTTAACAGTAAGTTTAACATTTTAAGTACAGAATAATATTCCTTTTGATATTTATAAATTACTATTTTCTGTGACAGATGTTACTTTTTCAATATTGATTGTACCCTCTTTTGTGTTTTTAAATTTTGCATACAATAATATTAAGCACACCATACCAAGACCACTATTTGAGCATCTAATAAACTGCCTACCAAGACCAATGTTTTCAAGTGACAATGGAGAGTATTCATGTTATGTTTCACATTTTTATGTTTTGAAATATTTTGCTGCTTAATATCAAATTCAGCAGATGTTTACTTTGTTTTGTGTATATACTTTATATTAGGTAGAATAAACAAAACTTAATTTCGCTACCATCATTATTTGTAGTGACATGCACTGTTAACATAAATAAAATCAATGGTGACAATCCCTGATACCTGTTTCGTATAAGCACCAAATAACTATGATAATGTGTTATTGTTGATACATTATAATAAACATTTCCATTGACTGGTCGTTTGCTTAGCTTAGGTTTACATCATTTTTTCACAATGTTTCTCTACTTGCTTTCAGCATGAGAGCAGATCATATTCTGCACATGTTTCATGCATATCACAAAAACTTATAATATTTGATCAACATTTGACTAACAATTTTACAAAAAAGACCTACCACCTTAAGGGGGGTAAAGGTAAGGCTCCCCACATAACCATAAAAGAAAGCCGCCCCCCCATACAGTGGGAAAGAGCTCCCTTCCCATTCTGGGGCAGAGAAGGGGCAAGGAAAACTCTTAAACATAAATGGTCAACGGAGGGTATACACCCTGGGAAACTAAAAGTCTATATGGAATCTGCATAAATTAAAATATCCTGTTTAAGCGTATTGTATGACAGGGAGGGAAGGTCAACAGGTGGAAGAAAAATAGTCTACGCAGAGCATACCGCCTGACAAGCTAAAATCGCCTTTTTATATACGGCAGACAATCAGACTCTGATTGCCTGGACGGCGGGCTGAGCAATGAATGTGGAAGCCGGGGAACTTCTCTCAGAAGGAGGATGGGAGGCCCAGGGAGCCTTCGCTCTCCTCCTAAGAGAGGGATATCCTCTTACTCCCTTTGGAAAGAGATCAACCTTACACAAAACAAAAAATATGGGAAGAGAAGCCTTCCCGGGCCCCCCTCCCCCTTCTGGGAGGAGAAGTTCCCTGGCTCCAACCTTTTTTTTTGGGGGGGGGCCTAAGCCTGTCCTCCAGGCAACCAAATGAAAAAGAAATTTACCCATCCCACCTTTGTAGGAAGTGTGCTCAGCCCACCTTCTGAGCCACTGTGAAAGTTTCCTTCCACCAAAAGGGAAGGGAACGAGGAAGGAAAAGTCTCTGAGAATCTTCATGCAATTTCTTTGACAAAGAAACTGTTTTCACTTGATTCCACACAAAATTTTTATTGCTTTTTCATCTATTGTCTTATATTAGGATTTCTTTAAGCATGTTATTTTATTTAAGAGTACTAAATAGCTTTTCAGTTTCTTGAGACTCTTTCAACTGTCTGGATTCTGCAGCAACGTTGTGGAGTGATATGTAAAACATAAATTGGTACTATATAACAATAGGTATGTAGAATTCTAACTCGCCAGTGTTGATCGTTTCAATTATTTACAAATTCACCAGGTCCTAGATATGACCATAAACTGTATCCAAACATGGGGCTTTGTGAAGTGTGAAGCCACCATTTAATTGCTATTAATTATTATTACTGTTAAAAACTCAAGAAATATCCGAAAATATGTCAACCTTACAAAAAAGAACTACCACCTTAAGTGGAGTAGAGGTAAGGCTCCCCCACATAACCATAAAAGAAAGCCGCCCCCCCCCTACAGGGGGAAAGAGCTCCCCTCCCATTCCAGGGTAGGGAAGGAGTAAGGAAAACTCTTAAACATAAATGGTCAACGAAGGGTATACACCCTGGGAAGCTAAAAGAGCCTTTTTATACAGCTCATCTGATGGCAAAACTTAAAAAGATAAAGAGATCAATAGCTATAGCCAGCCGGTCTCATGAACACAGGTTTACACTCCATCCAAGTTCAGTTGAGGCCTCTATTTCCTCCGTGCGAATAAGGTCCTGACCCCTCCCCAAGTGCGGGGAGTTTGCCCGACTCCACTCCGGGCACACTTAACAAGAAAACTACCCCCTCCCTAATGCAGGAGAGAGAATGCTCACTGCTTGATCTCCTTCTTTGGTTGGATGACTGCCACCTCCCCATAGCGAGGGGTAAAAAAAAAAAGCAAATCACCCCTTCAGCCCTTCCCTGCATAGCACGGCTCCCTCCTTCAGGGAGGGAAGGTCAATAGGTGGAGGAAAAATAGTCAACGCAGGGCATACCGCCTGAGAAGCTAAAATCGCCTTTTTATATACGGCAGACAGTCAGACTCTATTTGCCTTGAGGGCGGGCTAAGCCCCTCCCCCAAATTTGAGAGCCGGAGAAACTTCTCCTCTCAGAAGCTGGAGGGGAGGCCAGGGAGCCTTCCCTCTTTCAACTAAGAGACGGATATATATGTATCTTTCTTTTCTTTGCTTATTTCTTGGTACTAAGGATTTCTGTATGCATGTTATTTTATTTAAGAGTACTAAATAGCTTTTCAGTTTCTTGAGACTCTTTCACCTGTCTGGATTCTGCAGCAACGTTGTGGAGTGATATGTAAAACATAAATTGGTACTTTATAACAATAGGTATGTAGAATTCTAACTCGCCAGTGTTGATCGCTTCGATTATTTACAAATTCACCAGGTCCTGGATATGACCATAAACTGTATCCAAACGTGGGGCTTTGTGAAGTGTGAAGCCACCATTTAATTGCTATTGCTACCAGGTCCACTCTGATCTAGAGTGGTAGTACCTGTTAGGGTCCCAATTATGAGTTAAATAGAAACCAACATTAAATAAACAAATATATTCAAGGAAAAAAATGTCACTGGATTTGGCATGAAATAACCTGATATAGTGTTGATATGTCATAAAACAAAATGAACCAACAAATTCACCAATCGACACATTATCAACAAATGTATCTTTCTTTTCCTTTTTCTATGCTTATTTCTTGGTTCTAAGCTTATCATTAACAAACCCTGACATTTCTTTTACTTTGTTTTGTGTATATATTTTATTTTGTGTAGAATTTAAAAAAAAAAAAAAAAAATTACATTTCGCTACCACATTTGCAGCGAAATGTTAGCATAAATAAAATCACTGGTGACAACCCATGAGGTTTTTTCTAATGAACACCAATTAACCAACACGCTTTCCATTGGTTTTTCATAACAATTTAATATTGATAAATTATAATAAACATTTCCATTACTTTTCTCTTTTTATCAATAAATATACTTGGTTGATAATTAGAGGACACAATGTTTATTGTAATAAAACTTGTGATCTATAACATCCAATTCTAACAATTAAACTTTCCTTTCTCAATTGAAACAAACAACATACCCCACACTATGTTCCTAAAAATGAGGATTTTACTATTGCGTTTACATAATTTTTTAGCTATGTTTCTCTTACTTTCAGCATGAGAAAATATAATTTTCTACATGTGTTTCATGCATAACACACAAACGTATATGTGACCAACATTTTACCTCTGATATTTTTCCAAAAACACCAAATAACATTCACGCTTTCCATTGGTTTTTCATAATAACAATTTAATATTTATAATTTATAATAAACATGTCCATTCATTTTCTCTTTTTATCAATAAATATGCTTGGTTGATAATTAGAGGACTAAAATCAGATTTGTAAAAATTTCATTTTTTTTTTTTTCACTCTGAGAATTTTCTTTTTATTTCTTTGACAAACTATTTTTTTCAATTGACTTCAGCACATGATTGTTATTGCTTCTTCCCCTTTTGTCTTATATTTTTTTTCTTCATGCCAAAGATTTTATATATCAAATTTTTTCTCATTTCTTACATTTTATTTCTTTAATTCATAGTCCGCCAATATAGTATTAGTTTCAATTCCATTGAACACAATGTTTTATATAGTAAACATCAGCATATTTCACTTTTCAAGTATTTTTTTATTTTATTTCAAATACTATGTTTTATTTCATTTTGTTGACACTCATTTACCTCTCTGGGGTGCTACAAGGAACATGTAGAGTGATATATCAAACATGAATTGGTACTTTATAACAATAGGTATCTAGCATTTTCAGATAGCAATGTGGATAGTTTTAAACATGTATACACTTAAAATCTCATAATATAAAGAAATGTATCTTTTTTTTTCTTTTCCTTTGCTTATTTCTCTAACCTAAACATATCATTAACTAACCATAAACTTTGTTTTAGTTTTATATATCTATTTTATATTGAAGAATACACAAAAATCAATTTCACTACCACATTTACAATGTTAGCATACACAAAAATCACTGGTTACAATCATTGATAGCTGTTTCTTATAAGCACCAAATATCTATCACAATTTCGAATTGTTTTTCATGATAACAATTCAATATTGATACATTATAAGAAACATTTCCGTTGCTTTTCTCTTTTTATAAATACAAATAATATTAAGCACACCATACCAAGCCCACTGTTTCAGCATCTAATAAACTGCCTACCAAGATCAATGTTTTCAAGTGACAATGGAGAGTATTCATGTTATGTTTCACATTTTTATGTTTTGATATATTTTGCTGCTTAATATCAAATTCAGCAGATGAGTTCTTTCTTATGCATCAAACAATTACATTTTCTGATATTCATTCAAGCTAATTACTGAAAATCAATTACATATTTTCTTTACTAAAATAATACTGTGCTTGATTTCATCAAGTGGTGCAGATCTGTTTTTACACTAACAATGTGCACATTTTTTGAAGAATAAAGTTATTTTTTGTTTTTATTTTTAAGGTGGTGAAGGTGATCCGGGGAGTGTTTTTTTTTTTTTTTTTTTTTTTTTTTTTCAAAAAAGGTACTTTTTACGAATGGGTATCCAAGAAACGTTCAGTATTTTGTCATAAATTAAGATTTTCTTTGACCACTATCAATACTATCAGAAATGAACAATCTACACAATACAAACTAACGGTTTTGTTGCCTTTTTATTATAACTCCAAACTAACCCATAACTACATTTTTCTTTTATTTTGCAAATTTGATTTCCTTTAGTTTATATTGTGTAGCTGAATCAGAAATTGATTTATCTTTTGTCATTTGTAGTTAACATGCTATCAGCGCAATTACTACAGTGTAATCACACATGATCTACCAAAATAAAAACACTTCAGATAAAGTTTTAAATAGAATTCAATTCCTTACATGACATCTGATGAAGTCAGTACAAACGTTACAAACTAATACTTGAAAAACAATTTGACATTTACTGTACTACAATATCACATTTGTATAGAAGTAGAAATCTGGATACCTATTCTGATACCTAATAAAAGAAAGGACACTCTTTGGGGCGGATTTTGATGATAACAAGTCACTAATTAGAAATTATAATAAACATTGAAATAATTTAAGAATTTTACCAAAATAAAATTACTTGGTAATCACCCAATTTCTGCCACAAAATTTTAATTGGCAAAACTCATAAGCATAAAATATATATTTTCTAATTTCATCTTTTTTTTTTTTACATAATCTGGTTTGATGTTTTCCTAAATATTCAAATCACTATATTTTGCTGCTTAATATTAAATACAGCAAATGAGTTATTTTTATGCATCAAACAATTACATTTTCTCATTCATCCAAACTAATCACTGAACATCAATTTCATATTTTCTTCACCAAAATATTACTGTGCTTGATGTCATCAAGTAGAGCGGATCATTTTTTTTTACATTTGTTTACACATTTTTTACAAATGTTTTTGAGAGTCCATACAAAGTTATAAGTGTTCAACATTTTTTTTCATTTGAATATATTTTGTCTAAGATTCTTAGCCTATGTCATTGCATACCAATTTGTTTCTTGAAAGTTAAGTTCACTGTAAAAACATCTGATACACCAAAATCCCTGATACCTGTTTCTTATAAGCGCCAAATAACTATCACTATTTCGATTTGTGTTTCATGAGAACAATTCAATATTGATACATTATAAGAAACATTTCCAGTGCTTTTCTCTTTTTAGCAATAGTTGGTTGATAATTAGAGGACACAACTAACCCTATACTATGCTTTACTTTGTTTTGTATATATATTTTGTATTGTGTGAAATTAACAAAGATTCATATGCAGGAATCTGTTGATACATTCCAAGAATCCCAATGCGACCAACAAACTTGAAAGACTACAATTTCTTTTTACTATGACCAATACGAAAGCTCAAGGACTAAGTTGTTGGACTCATCCTGATCACCATTTTAAATTATTGTTAACAGTAAGTTTAACATTTTAAGTACAGAATAATATTCCTTTTGATATTTATAAATTACTATTTTCTGTGACAGATGTTACTTTTTCAATATTGATTGTACCCTCTTTTGTGTTTTTAAATTTTGCATACAATAATATTAAGCACACCATACCAAGACCACTATTTGAGCATCTAATAAACTGCCTACCAAGACCAATGTTTTCAAGTGACAATTGAGAGTATTCATGTTATGTTTCACATTTTTATGTTTTGAAATATTTTGCTGCTTAATATCAAATTCAGCAGATGTTTACTTTGTTTTGTGTATATACTTTATATTAGGTAGAATAAACAAAACTTAATTTCGCTACCATCATTATTTGTAGTGACATGCACTGTTAACATAAATAAAATCAATGGTGACAATCCCTGATACCTGTTTCGTATAAGCACCAAATAACTATGATGATGTGTTATTGTTGATACATTATAATAAACATTTCCATTGACTGGTCGTTTGCTTAGCTTAGGTTTACATCATTTTTTCACAATGTTTCTCTACTTGCTTTCAGCATGAGAGCAGATCATATTCTGCACATGTTTCATGCATATCACAAAAACTTATAATATTTGATCAACATTTGACTAACAATTTTACAAAAAAGACCTACCACCTTATGGGGGGTAAAGGTAAGGCTCCCCACATAACCATAAAAGAAAGCCGCCCCCCCCAAAGAGTGGGAAAGAGCTCCCTTCCCATTCTGGGGCAGAGAAGGGGCAAGGAAAACTCTTAAACATAAATGGTCAACGGAGGGTATACACCCTGGGAAACTAAAAGTCTATATGGAATCTGCATAAATTAAAATATCCTGTTTAAGCGTATTGTATGACAGGGAGGGAAGGTCAACAGGTGGAAGAAAAATAGTCTACGCAGAGCATACCGCCTGACAAGCTAAAATCGCCTTTTTATATACGGCAGACAATCAGACTCTGATTGCCTGGACGGCGGGCTGAGCAATGAATGTGGAAGCCGGGGAACTTCTCTCAGAAGGAGGATGGGAGGCCCAGGGAGCCTTCGCTCTCCTCCTAAGAGAGGGATATCCTCTTACTCCCTTTGGAAAGAGATCAACCTTACACAAAACAAAAAATATGGGAAGAGAAGCCTTCCCGGGCCCCCCTCCCCCTTCTGGGAGGAGAAGTTCCCTGGCTCCAACCTTTTTTTTTGGGGGGGGGGCTAAGCCTGTCCTCCAGGCAACCAAATGAAAAAGAAATTTACCCATCCCACCTTTGTAGGAAGTGTGCTCAGCCCACCTTCTGAGCCACTGTGAAAGTTTCCTTCCACCAAAAGGGAAGGGAACGAGGAAGGAAAAGTCTCTGAGAATCTTCATGCAATTTCTTTGACAAAGAAACTGTTTTCACTTGATTCCACACAAAATTTTTATTGCTTTTTCATCTATTGTCTTATATTAGGATTTCTTTATGCATGTTATTTTATTTAAGAGTACTAAATAGCTTTTCAGTTTCTTGAGACTCTTTCAACTGTCTGGATTCTGCAGCAACGTTGTGGAGTGATATGTAAAACATAAATTGGTACTTTATAACAATAGGTATGTAGAATTCTAACTCGCCAGTGTTGATCGTTTCAATTATTTACAAATTCACCAGGTCCTGGATATGACCATAAACTGTATCCAAACATGGGGCTTTGTGAAGTGTGAAGCCACCATTTAATTGCTATTGCTACCAGGTCCACTCTGATCTGGAGTAGTAGTACCTGTTAGGGTCCCAATTATGAGTTAAATAGAAACCAACATTAAATAAACAAATATATTCTAGGAAAAAAAAATGTCACTAGATTGGGCATGAAATGACCTGATATAGTGTTGATATGTCATAAAACAAAATGAACCAACAAATTCACCAATCGACACAATATCAACAAATGTATCTTTCTTTTCCTTATTCTGTGCTTATTTCTTGGTACTAAGCTTATCATTAACTAACCCTGACATTTCTTTTACTTTGTTTTGTGTATATATTTTATTTTGTGTAGAATAACCAAAAAGACATTTAGCTACCACATTTGCAGCGAAATGTTAGCATACATAAAATCACTGGTGACAACCCATGATGTTTTTTCTTATGAACACGAAATAACCAACACGCTTTCCATTGGTTTTTCATGATAACAATTTAATATTGATAAATTATAATAAACATGTCCATTACTTTTCTTTTTTTATCAATAAATATACTTGGTTGATAATTAGAGAACACAATGTTTATTGTAATAAAACTTGTGATCTATAACATCCAATTCTAAAAATTAAACTTTCCTTTCTCAATTGAAACAAACAACATACCCCACACTATGTTCCTAAAAATGAGGATTTTACTATTGCGTTTACATAATTTTTTAGCTATGTTTCTCTTACTTTCAGCATGAGATCATTTTCTACACGTGTTTCATGCATACCACACAAACATTTTACCTCTGACATTTTTAATTTTTTTCCAATTTCCTTTCACCATGAACATTATCATTAGTACAGTTTTCATTTAAAATGAAGCTGTACATGGTTACTATTACTTGGAAAACAGATCTAAAAAAAAAAAAAAATAACTGTTTTCACTTTGAAAATTTACGATTTATAGATCTCGGATTTGGCCCTTCTTCACCTTTTATCTTACATTTGTAAATATTGTATATATAAACTTTTATCTTATTTCTCCAATGTTATTTCATTCATGCAATTTCATAATCCACCAACATTGTATAAGATTCAATTCCATTTGACACTTGAAAACAACTTTTTATATAGTAAACAGCATTTATTTCTTTTCAGACATATTCTTATTTTATTTTATTTCCAGTACTATGTTTTATTTCATTTTGTGGACACTCATTTAACTCTCTGGGATGCTGCAGGGAACATGTAGAGTGATATATCAAACAAGAAGTGGTACTTTATGACAATAGGTATCTAGGATTTACACATACCAGTGTTGATAGTTTGAAATATTTACAGACTAACATTTTACACAATATAAACACATGTACTTTTTTTTCTTTTCCTTTGCTTATTTCTCGAACCTAAACTTATCATTAACTAACCCGTAACTTTGTTTACTTTGTTTTGCGAAAATATTTTATATTGGGTAGAATTAACAAAACTTAATTTCGCTACCATCATTATTTTTAGTGACATGCACTGTTAACATCAATAAAATCACTGGTGACAATACTTGATACCTGTTTCGTATAAGCACCAAATAACTATCACTATTTCGATTTGCTTTTTCATGATAATATGTTCATCTTGATACATTATAATAAACATTTCCATTCACTGGTCGTTTGCTTAGCTTAGCTTTACATCATTTTTTCACAATGTTTCTCTACTTGCTTTCAGCATGAGAGCAGATCATATTCTAAACGTTTCATGCATATCACACAAACTTATAATATTTGATCAACATTTGACTAACAATTTTTTTGCCAATTTCCTTCAACATTCTCATTACCATTACTACAGTTTACATTTTGTCGTTAAAATGAAGCTGTACATGTTTCCTATTACTTGGAAACCAGATTTGTAAAAATCCCATTTTTTTTTCACTCTGAGAATTTTCATTATATTTTTTTGACAAACGATTTATTTTCAATGAACTTCAGCATATGATTGGTACTGCTTTTTCCCCTTTTGTCTTATATTTGTTTTTCTTCATGCCAAATATTTTATATATCAATTTTTTGCTAATTTCTTAAATTTTATTTCTTTATTTCTTAGTCCACCAATATAGTATAAGTTTCAATTGCATTGAACGCAATGTTTTAGATAGTAAACATCAGCATATTTCACTTTTCAAGCACTTTTTCATTTTATTTCAAATACTATGTTTTATTTCATTTTGTTGACACTCATTTACCTCTCTGGGGTGCTACAAGGAACATGTAGATTGATATACCAAACATGAATTGGTGCTTTATAACAATAGGTATCTATAATTTTGCTTAATTCTCTAACCTAAACTTATCATTAACTAACCGTAAATTATGTTTTAGTTTTGTGTATATATTTTATATTGTGAAGAATAAACAAAAATTCATTTCACCACCACATTTGCACTGTTAGCATACACAAATATCACTGGTTACAATCATTGGTAGCTGTTTTTTAAAAACACCAAATAACATTCACGCTTTCCATTGGTTTTTCATGATAACAATTTAATATTGATAAATTATAATAAACATGTCCATTACATTCTCTTTTTATCAATAAATATACTTGGTTGATAATTAAAGAACACAATGTTTATTGTAATAAAACTTGTGATCTATAACATCGAATTGTATAAATTAAAGTTTCCTTTCTCAATTGAAACAAACAACATATCCCACACTAAAAATGAGGATTTTACTATTGCCTTTTAGATCATTTTTTAACAATGTTTCTCTTCTTACTTTCAGCATCAGAAAATATAATTTTCTACACGTGTTTCATGCATACCACACAAACGTATATGTGACCAACATTTTACCTCTGATACATTTTTTTCCAATTTCCTTTCACCATTGTCATTATCATTAGTACAGTTTTCGTTTTGTCTTTAAAATGAAGTTGTACATGTTTCTTAATACTTCGAAACCAAATATATCAAAAAATAATTTTTTTCACTTACAAAATTTTCATGATATTTCTTTGACAATCATATTTGTTTTTAATTGAATTCAGCATATGATTCTTACTGCTTTATCACCTTTTATCTTATATTTCTTTTTCTTCATGCCAAATATGTTAAATATCAAATTTTTGCTCATTTCTTAAATTGAATTAAAAAAATGGATTTTTTTATTCCACCAATATTGTATAAGGCTCAATTCCATTGAACACAGTGTTTTATATAGTAAACATCAGCATTTGTTTCTATTTTATTTCAAATACTGTTTCATTTCACTTTCTCGATAATCATTTACATCTTTGGGGTGCAACAGGGAACATGTAGAGTGATATATCAAACATGAATTGGAACTTTATAACAATAGGTATCTAGAATTTCCACATACCAGTGTGGATAGTTTTAAATATTTACAAACTTACAATTTACACACTATAAACAAATGTATCTTTTTTTCTTTTCTTTGCTTATTTCTCGAACCTAAACTTATCATTAACTAAACCTAAACTTTGTTTACTGCATTTTGTGTATATATTTTATAATGGGTGAAATAAACAAAACTTAATTTGGCTAATATCATTTGTAGTGGCATGCACTATTGACATATATAAAATCACAGGTGACAATCCTTGATTCCAGTTTCGTATAAGCACAAAATATCTATCATTATTTCGATTTGTTGTTCATGATAAAAATTTAATATTGATACATTGTAATAAACATTTCCATTGCTTTTATCTTTTTATCAATACATATACTTGGTTGATAATTAGAGGACACAACTAACCCTATACTATGCTTTACTTTGTTTTGTATATATATTTTGTATTGTGTGGAATTAACAAAGATTCATATGCAGGAATCTGTTGATACATTCCAAGAATCCCAATGCGACCAACAAACTTGAAAGACTACAATTTCTTTTTACTATGACCAATAAGAAAGCTCAAGGACTAAGTTGTTGGACTCATCCTGATCACCATTTTAAATTATTGTTAACAGTAAGTTTAACATTTTAAGTACAGAGTAATATTTCTTTTGACATTTATAAATTACTATTTTCTGTGACAGATGTTACTTTTTCAATATTGATTGTACCCTCTTTTGTGTTTTTAAATTTTGCATACAATAATATTAAGCACACCATACCAAGACCACAATTTCAGTATCTAATAAACTTCCTACCAAGACCAATGTTTTCAAGTGACAACGGAGAGTATTCATGTTATGTTTCACATTTTTATGTTTTGAAATATTTTGCTGCTTAATATCAAATTCAGCAAATGAGTTCTTTCTTATGCATCAAACATTTTCTGATATTCATTCAAACTAATTATTGAAAATCAATTTCATATTTTCTTTACTAAAATATTACTATGCTTGATTTCATCAAGTGGTGCGAATCTGTTTTTTACACTAACAATGTGCACATTTTTTGAAGAATAAAGTTTTTTTTTTTAAGGTGGTGAAGGTGATCCGGGGAGTGTTTTTTTTTTTTTTTTCCAAAAAAGGTACTTTTTACGAATGGGTATCCAAGAAACATTCAGTATTTTGTCAGAAATTAAGATTTTCATTGACGACTCTCAATACTATCAGAAATGACCAATCTACACAATACAAACTAACTGTTTTGTTGGCTTTTTATTCTAACTCCAAACTAACCCATAACTACATATTGCTTTTATTTTGCAAATTTGATTTCCTTTAGTTTATATTGTGTAGCTGAATCAGAAATTGATTTAACTTTTGTCATTTGTAATTAACATGCTTTCAGCGCAATTACTATAGTGTAATCACACATGATATACCAAAATAAAAACACTTCAGATAAAGTCTTCTTACATAGAATTCAGTTTCTTACATGACATCTGATGAAGTCAGTACAAACGTTACAAACTAATACTTGAAAAACAATTTGACATTTACTGTACTACAATATCATATTTGTATAGAAGTAGAAATCTGGATAACTATTCTGATACCTAATAAAAGAAAGGACACACTAAATAGAGATTAGCTGGTTTCCCGGCATAGCCCAGGATGTAATAAAGATTGACTGAAATACATGTTCTAGCTGGTTTCTAGGCGTTGCCAGGGATGTAATATAGACACATTATGTTGTATATTACCTGTTCTCTTCTCCCTAAGGTAAAACAATTTCATATACATGCTGTAAATTACCTACGCTAGGAATAAAACATGAACAATACCAGTCCTAGGGTAGATAAAACATAATACATAGAGATGAAAGATTCCTCTCCCCTAAGAATAAAACATATATTCAATATCTGCTTTTGTTTCTTCATTGTTTATACGGTCCCGAGCAACGCCGGGTAGCCCTGCTAGTCTATATATATAAATCCCAAATGTCTGTGAGTTTGTATGTTTGTATGTAACGCTAAAACTTTTGAAAGACACAACCAGACTTGATAAATTTGGTATCATATCGAAGCCCCGTGTCCCGGATGACAAATATCGAAATTTCACGTCAAACGGACGAGGAGAAAGGGGTAAACGTATCAGTTATCTCCAAGGGGGTCCCAAAAAAAAATGTCATTGTAATGCTTTTTATTACGTAATTCTTGAATGATCCAATGTAATTCATACGTAAAAAAAAAAAAAGCTTAGTCATGTCACGTGACGTGACGTCAACGTCCACTAATGGCGAACAATTGTTAATAAAAAAATCTTTCTCCGATACTTTTGCATTTTTCTCTTCGGCTCAGTTATATCTTTTTTTTTACTTTATGCCAATGTTTCCATCGTTATTACCTGGTTAAAAATATTATTTATACAAGAGTTTTAACGAAAAATGTCAGGAAAAAAAGTACGGGATTAAAAAAATTCACCTTTCAAAATATTAGACGATTATAAAAATATCGTAATATTTATGTAATGTAAAATAATTAGCCATTTTGTATATTACCACGTGACCTCATACCTCTTAAGCTGGAAGGGGGGGGGAGTAAAACCAACACCGTCTCTCTCTCTCACACTTACTCTCTCTCTCTCTCACTTTCTCTATCACCCTCTTTCTATTTTTCTATTCGTTTAAAAACGCTTAGTCATGTCACGTGACGTGACGTCACGGTTTGGTTACTATGGAAACACTTACTTTTTGTGCTGCTTCGAAAAGGAACAAAATTCAACATACACCGCTTCCTCTTCCCTCCCTCCCTCTCTCTCTTTCTCTCTCTCTCTCTCTCACACACACACACACACACACACTTTCTTCGGTGTGTTTTTGTTGTTACGTACGTATTTTTTTATATTTTTATCTCAGTAATTTTTATTATATTTAATAGCATTTTCTTTTTTTTTTTTTCATGGGAAATTATTTTTCTATTCGTTTTAAGAAAATGCTATTAAAAAATAAAAATGCGATAAATTCTGGCAACAGTTATTTATTTATGCTATTCGCAGCCGGCCGGAAGAAACGCGCATAGACATTTTGTAAACATTGTTTTTAAAAAATAAAAAATAATACTTCTATTATGTTTTAAACGACTGTAATAGTTTATTTTGGAAGTATAAAAAAAAGTCCATTAATTTGAACTTAAAGCCTGTTTGAATAAAACTTATATAAAAAAAAAACCGTCACTTCCGGCAAATGGCTATGTAAACAACTGGTGGCATTTTTCGAATACATCGGTAAACACTGTATGTTTTTCGAGCTGAATAAATATGTTACAGTGATTAAAAACACAAAAAATATATCCAGTTGGATAGAAAAGTAACTTATCTTGCCTTTCCTAACATTTATTTGTTATATATTTGTCTTTTGACCGTCCACTAATGGCGATTTTTTTTTTTTTTTAAATAAAACTAATTTTAAAATTTCGATGTTAGAAAAACAGTCCATCACATGTCAATATAAAAATTCTCTTTTTGTTTGATAAAAAGAATAAACAGTTAATAGATACAACAAAAAAGTCCATTAAGTTCAACAAACTAAACTCTTTTATTTATAATAAAACTCTTCGACAGTTTAAATGCTTTCAAAATCCTATGTAAGTATATCGTTTTTACTGTACACAGATTCGAAAAAGTTGTCATCAAACAAATATATGAATATGACAGAGTTGAATAAATATGTTACATTGATTAAAAACACTTCTTATTAGCATTTTCTTTTTATATGACAACGTTAATGTTCATGAATCTCTCTTTTAATCATTTTTATCGACTATCAGCCAAATAACCGGGGTCTAAAATTTGGGAAATTATTTTTCTATATTTTTCTATTCATTTAAAGAATATGCTATTAAAAAAGAAAAAGTCGATAAAAGTTAGACATAAACAGTAAAAAAATAGAAGATATTATTATTAAATAACAATAATTATTAAAAATAAATATTAACATTTACAATAATAAAATGAGTTAGTATTAAAAATAATTATTAAAATAAAAATGAGTTTATTATTAAAAATACATATTAATATTCAAATAAAATTGTTTTTATTATTAAAAATAAATATTAATATTTAAAGTAGAATAAAATGTGTTCATTATTATAAATAAATATTAATATTTAAAATAATATGTGTTTATTATTAAAAATAAATATTAATATTTAAAATAATATAATGTGTTTATTATTACAAATAAATATTAATATTAAAATAAAATGTGTTTATTATTAAAAATAAATATTAAGGAAGGTCAACAGGTGGAGGAAAAATAGTCAATGCAGGTCATACCACCTGACCAGCTAAAATCGCCTTTTTATATAAGGCAGACAGTCAGACTATTTGCCTTGAGGGCGGGCTAAGCCCTCCTACCCCCCCCCCCACCCCAAAGCTGAGAGCTGGGGAAACTTCTCTCAGAAGGGGTATGGGAGGACAGGGAGACCTTCCCTCTTTCAACTAAGAGATAGATATCCTTTTGTATGGTTGATTGACCCCCCCCCTGTCGGTTCTGCTTACTCCATTCCGAAAGAGATCAACCTTACACAAAAAAAAAAAAAATATGGGGACAGGGAAGCCTTCCCGGGCCCCCTTTCTGGGAGGAGAAGTTCCCCGGCTCCTACCTTTTTGGGAGTGCTCAGCCCGTCCTCCAGTCAACCACAATATTTGAAGAATAAAGATATTTTTGTTTTTGTGTTTTAGGTGGTGAAGGTGATCTGGGGAGTGTTTTTTTTTTTTCACAAAAAAGGTACTTTTTACGAATGGGTATCCAAGAAAATTACAGTATTTTGTCAGAAATTAAGATTTTCATTGACCACTCTCAATACTATCAGAAATGAACAAAGTTAATTAAACAGTCTACACAATATAAACTAACTGTTTTGTTGGCTTTTTATTCTAACTCCAAACTAACCCATAACTACATTTTTCTTTTATTTTGCAAATTTGATTTCCTTTAGTTTATATTGTGTAGCTGAATCAGAAATTGATTTATCTTTTGTCATTTGTAGTTAACATGCTATCAGCGCAATTACTACAGTGTAATCACACATGATCTACCAAAATAAAAACACTTCAGATAAAGTCTTAAATAGAATTCAGTTCCTTACATGACATCTGATGAAGTCAGTACAAACGTTACAAACTAATACTTGAAAAACAATTTGACATTTACTGTACTACAATATCACATTTGTATAGAAGTAGAAATCTGGATACCTATTCTGATACCTAATAAAAGAAAGGACACTCTTTGGGGCGGATTTTGATGATAACAAGTCACTAATTAGAAATTATAATAAACATTGAAATAATTTAAGAATTATACCAAAATAAAATTACTTGGTATTCACCCAATTTCTGCCACAACATTTTAATTGGCAAAACTCATAAGCATAAAATATATATTTTCTAATTTCATCTTTTTTTTTTTACATAATCTGGTTTGATGTTTTCCTAAATATTCAAATCACTATATTTTGCTGCTTAATATTAAATACAGCAAATGAGTTATTTTTATGCATCAAACAATTACATTTTCTCATTCATCCAAACTAATCACTGAACATCAATTTCATATTTTCTTCACTAAAATATTACTGTGCTTGATGTCATCAAGTAGAGCGGATCATTTTTTTTTACATTTGTTTACACATTTTTTACAAATGTTTTTGAGAGTCCATACAAAGTTATAAGTGTTCAACATTTTTTTTCATTTGAATATATTTTGTCTAAGATTCTTAGCCTATGTCATTGCATACCAATTTGTTTCTTGAAAGTTAAGTTCACTGTAAAAACATCTGATACACCAAAATCCCTGATACCTGTTTCTTATAAGCGCCAAATAACTATCACTATTTCGATTTGTGTTTCATGAGAACAATTCAATATTGATACATTATAAGAAACATTTCCAGTGCTTTTCTCTTTTTAGCAATAGTTGGTTGATAATTAGAGGACACAACTAACCCTATACTATGCTTTACTTTGTTTTGTATATATATTTTGTATTGTGTGAAATTAACAAAGATTCATATGCAGGAATCTGTTGATACATTCCAAGAATCCCAATGCGACCAACAAACTTGAAAGACTACAATTTCTTTTTACTATGACCAATAAGAAAGCTCAAGGACTAAGTTGTTGGACTCATCCTGATCACCATTTTAAATTATTGTTAACAGTAAGTTTAACATTTAAAGTACAGAATAATATTCCTTTTGATATTTATAAATTACTATTTTCTGTGACAGATGTTACTTTTTCAATATTGATTGTACCCTCTTTTGTGTTTTTAAATTTTGCATACAATAATATTAAGCACACCATACCAAGACCACTATTTCAGCATCTAATAAACTGCCTACCAAGACCAATGTTTTCAAGTGACAATGGAGAGTATTCATGTTATGTTTCACATTTTTATGTTTTGAAATATTTTGCTGCTTAATATCAAATTCAGCAGATGTTTACTTTGTTTTGTGTATATACTTTATATTAGGTAGAATAAACAAAACTTAATTTCGCTACCATCATTATTTGTAGTGACATGCACTGTTAACATAAATAAAATCAATGGTGACAATCCCTGATACCTGTTTCGTATAAGCACCAAATAACTATGATAATGTGTTATTGTTGATACATTATAATAAACATTTCCATTGACTGGTCGTTTGCTTAGCTTAGGTTTACATCATTTTTTCACAATGTTTCTCTACTTGCTTTCAGCATGAGAGCAGATCATATTCTGCACATGTTTCATGCATATCACAAAAACTTATAATATTTGATCAACATTTGACTAACAATTTTACAAAAAAGACCTACCACCTTAAGGGGGGTAAAGGTAAGGCTCCCCACATAACCATAAAAGAAAGCCGCCCCCCCCATACAGTGGGAAAGAGCTCCCTTCCCATTCTGGGGCAGAGAAGGGGCAAGGAAAACTCTTAAACATAAATGGTCAACGGACGGTATACACCCTGGGAAACTAAAAGTCTATATGGAATCTGCATAAATTAAAATATCCTGTTTAAGCGTATTGTATGACAGGGAGGGAAGGTCAACAGGTGGAAGAAAAATGGTCTAGGCAGAGCATACCGCCTGACAAGCTAAAATCGCCTTTTTATATACGGCAGACAATCAGACTCTGATTGCCTGGACGGCGGGCTGAGCAATGAATGTGGAAGCCGGGGAACTTCTCTCAGAAGGAGGATGGGAGGCCCAGGGAGCCTTCGGTCTCCTCCTAAGAGAGGGATATCCTCTTACTCCCTTTGGAAAGAGATCAACCTTACACAAAACAAAAAATATGGGAAGAGAAGCCTTCCCGGGCCCCCCCCCCTCCCCCTTCTGGGAGGAGAAGTTCCCTGGCTCCAACCTTTTTTTTGGGGGGGGGGGCCTAAGCCTGTCCTCCAGGCAACCAAATGAAAAAGAAATTTACCCATCCCACCTTTGTAGGAAGTGTGCTCAGCCCACCTTCTGAGCCACTGTGAAAGTTTCCTTCCACCAAAAGGGAAGGGAACGAGGAAGGAAAAGTCTCTGAGAATCTTCATGCAATTTCTTTGACAAAGAAACTGTTTTCACTTGATTCCACACAAAATTTTTATTGCTTTTTCATCTATTGTCTTATATTAGGATTTCTTTATGCATGTTATTTTATTTAAGAGTACTAAATAGCTTTTCAGTTTCTTGAGACTCTTTCAACTGTCTGGATTCTGCAGCAACGTTGTGGAGTGATATGTAAAACATAAATTGGTACTATATAACAATAGGTATGTAGAATTCTAACTCGCCAGTGTTGATCGTTTCAATTATTTACAAATTCACCAGGTCCTAGATATGACCATAAACTGTATCCAAACATGGGGCTTTGTGAAGTGTGAAGCCACCATTTAATTGCTATTGCTACCAGGTCCACTCTGATCTGGAGTAGTAGTACCTGTTAGGGTCCCAATTATGAGTTAAATAGAAACCAACATTAAATAAACAAATATATTCTAGGAAAAAAAAATGTCACTAGATTGGGCATGAAATAACCTGATATAGTGTTGATATGTCATAAAACAAAATGAACCAACAAATTCACCAATCGACACAATATCAACAAATGTATCTTTCTTTTCCTTATTCTGTGCTTATTTCTTGGTACTAAGCTTATCATTAACTAACCCTGACATTTCTTTTACTTTGTTTTGTGTATATATTTTATTTTGTGTAGAATAACCAAAAAGACATTTAGCTACCACATTTGCAGCGAAATGTTAGCATACATAAAATCACTGGTGACAACCCATGATGTTTTTTCTTATGAACACGAAATAACCAACACGCTTTCCATTGGTTTTTCATGATAACAATTTAATATTGATAAATTATAATAAACATGTCCATTACTTTTCTTTTTTTATCAATAAATATACTTGGTTGATAATTAGAGAACACAATGTTTATTGTAATAAAACTTGTGATCTATAACATCCAATTCTAAAAATTAAACTTTCCTTTCTCAATTGAAACAAACAACATACCCCACACTATGTTCCTAAAAATGAGGATTTTACTATTGCGTTTACATAATTTTTTAGCTATGTTTCTCTTACTTTCAGCATGAGATCATTTTCTACACGTGTTTCATGCATACCACACAAACATTTTACCTCTGACATTTTTAATTTTTTTCCAATTTCCTTTCACCATGAACATTATCATTAGTACAGTTTTCATTTAAAATGAAGCTGTACATGGTTACTATTACTTGGAAAGCAGATCTAAAAAAAAAAAAAATAACTGTTTTCACTTTGAAAATTTACGATTTATAGATCTCGGATTTGGCCCTTCTTCACCTTTTATCTTACATTTGTAAATATTGTATATATAAACTTTTTTCTTATTTCTCCAATGTTATTTCATTCATGCAATTTCATAATCCACCAACATTGTATAAGATTCAATTCCATTTGACACTTGAAAACAACTTTTTATATAGTAAACAGCATTTATTTCTTTTCAGACATATTCTTATTTTATTTTATTTCCAGTACTATGTTTTATTTCATTTTGTGGACACTCATTTACCTCTCTGGGATGCTGCAGGGAACATGTAGAGTGATATATCAAACAAGAAGTGGTACTTTATGACAATAGGTATCTAGGATTTACACATACCAGTGTTGATAGTTTGAAATATTTACAGACTAACATTTTACACAATATAAACACATGTACTTTTTTTTTTCTTTTCCTTTGCTTATTTCTCGAACCTAAACTTATCATTAACTAACCCGTAACTTTGTTTACTTTGTTTTGCGTATATATTTTATATTGGGTAGAATTAACAAAACTTAATTTCGCTACCATCATTATTTTTTAGTGACATGCACTGTTAACATCAATAAAATCACTGGTGACAATACTTGATACCTGTTTCGTATAAGCACCAAATAACTATCACTATTTCGATTTGCTTTTTCATGATAATATGTTCATCTTGATACATTATAATAAACATTTCCATTCACTGGTCGTTTGCTTAGCTTAGCTTTACATCATTTTTTCACAATGTTTCTCTACTTGCTTTCAGCATGAGAGCAGATCATATTCTAAACGTTTCATGCATATCACACAAACTTATAATATTTGATCAACATTTGACTAACAATTTTTTGCCAATTTCCTTCAACATTCTCATTACAATTAGTACAGTTTACATTTTGTCGTTAAAATGAAGCTGTACATGTTTCCTATTACTTGGAAACCAGATTTGTAAAAATCCCATTTTTTTTTTCACTCTGAGAATTTTCATTATATTTCTTTGACCAACGATTTGTTTTCAATGGACTTGATAAGTGCTAATATAGAGAGAAGAGAAACAGGGTGAGAGAGAGGCAGAAGAGAAAGTTGTTCCATCCTCTTTCCCAAATTTGACTACTGTGCGCGTTTGAACTCTCATCCTCGAGTTGCCTATTAGCCTTGATAAGTGCTAATATAGATAGAAATACCTATTCTGATACCTAATAAAAGAAAGGACACTCTTTGGGGCGGATTTTGATGATAACAAGTCACTAATTAGAAATTATAATAAACATTCAAATAATTTAAGAATTTTAACAAAAATAAAATTACATGGTAATCACCCAATTTCTGCCACAAAATTTTGATTGGCAAAACTCATAAACATAAAATATATATTTTCTAATTTCATCTTTTTCTTTTTTTTTTTTTTTTTTTTTTTTTTTTTTTTTTTTTACATAATCTGGTTTGATGTTTTCCTAAATATTCAAATCACTATATTTTGCTGCTTAATATCAAATACAGCAAATGAGTTATTTTTTATGCATCAAACAATTACATTTTCTCATTCATCCAAACTAATCACTGAACATCAATTTCATAGTTTCTTCGCTAAAATATTACTGTGCTTGATGTCATCAAGTGGAGCAGATCATTTTTTTTTTCATTTGTTCACACATTTTTCCAATTTATATATATTTTGTCTAAGATTCTTAGCCTATGTCATTGCATACCAAGCTGTTTATTAAAAGTTAAGGTTCACTGTAAACACATATGTTACACCAAAATAAAAACGCTTCAGATAATGTCTTGATATTCAATTCAGTTTCTCACATGACATCTTATGAAGTTAGTAGAAATGTTACAGACTTTTGAATCTCAAACATTTTCAATACTGAGCACTGATATTTTCTTTTTTGGAATATAAGCACATTCATGATTTTTTTTTTTTACAAACGTCAACAAATTTCACATTGTGTAGCAATGTACTGAAACAATTATAAAAATATTTGTTTTTATTTTGGATGATGCAGGGCATCCGGAGAGAGATGTTTCTAACAAAATGAAAGTATAATTTTTAGCAATAGGTATCTAAGAAAAGGCCACTACATATGTTATAAATTCCAAATTTCCACAACCTGGCAAATACTGGTACACGGTAGCAAATTTAGATTTGCAATTACAGAATATGATTCTAATTTTTTCCTTTGCTCTTTATTCTAACACTACACTAAGTTTACTGTTTTATTTCGCTACAGTTGATATTGTGTAGAACAATAAGAAAATCATAGTGAACAATGCATTCAACAAAATTTCATACACATTTCTAGATACCTATATCTAATAAGTTCAAAAGAAAGGACACACTTAGGGAGGTATTTTGGTGGTCAAGTCACTAAATAGAGATTAGCTGGTTTCCCGGCATAGCCCAGGATGTAATAAAGATTGACTGAAATACATGTTCTAGCTGGTTTCTAGGCGTTGCCAGGGATGTAATATAGACACATTATGTTGTATATTACCTGTTCTCTTCTCCCTAAGGTAAAACAATTTCATATACATGCTGTAAATTACCTACGCTAGGGATAAAACATGAACAATACCAGTCCTAGGGTAGATAAAACAAATAATACATAGAGATGAAAGATTCCTCTCCCCTAAGAATAAAACATATATTCAATATCTGCTTTTGTTTTTTCATTGTTTATACGGTCCCGAGCAACGCCGGGTAGCCCTGCTAGTCTTCTATATATATAAAAGGCAAAAATCGGTGTGTATGTATGTATGTATGTATGTTTGTTTGTAACGCTAAAACTTTTGAAAGACGGAACCAGAGTTGACAAATTTGGTATCATATTGCACCTTGATCACCCGGATGACAAATATCGAAATTTCACGTCAAACGGACCAGTAGAAAGGGGTCAACTGATCGTTTTTCTCCTAGGGGGGCCCCCCAAAAAACCTGTCATTTTAACGTTATTCATTACGTGTCACGTGACGTGACGTCAGCTCAAACTTTTGACAGACACAACCAAAGTTGACAAATTATGTATCATATTACACCTTGATCACCCGCATGACAAATATCAAAATTACACGTCAAACGGACAATTACAAGGGGGTGAACTTATCATTTTTCTCCCAGGGGGGGGCCCCAAAAATCCTGTCATTATAACGTTATTCATTAAGTGTCACGTGACGTGACGTCAGCTCAGTAAAATGTCGGCTGCAGCTGAGGTACGTTAAAACTGCCTTCGGAGGAGAAATTGATACTATAACACAGTTAAATATTAGTTTTCGACTCGAACCGTTATTACCAACGTAATTATCGCACTCGAAAAATAAAAAAAAACCCAAAATTACACGAAAATTGACGTAGGGAAAATGTTTTTATTTTTGCTCGAAGTTTTTTGCCGGCGAAGATGACTTTGCTCTTTGTAATTTACATGTAAACAAAGATTAGCCATTTTGTTTATACATTCTAACTCTGTTAACTTGAAGGGGGAGGGGGGGGGGTATCAGTATCAGGCCGCTTATGTAAACGAAAATTAGGTCGCTTGCACATTTTCCACTTTCTCTCTCTCTCTCGCCGTCTTTCTCTCTCTCTCTCTCTTTCGCCGTCTTTCTCTCTCTCTCTCTCTCTCTCTCGCCGTCTTTCTCTCTCTCTCTCGCCGTCTTTCTCTCTCTCTCTCACTCTCTTCTATCTCTACACCTTTCCTAACTCTCTATCACCATATTTCTCTCTCTCTCACTCTCTTCTCTCTCTCTCTCTCTAGACCTCTTTCTCTTCTCTTTCTCACTCTCACCCTCTTTATCTACTCTCTCTCTCACCCTCTTTCCCTTCTCTTATCTTCTCTCTCTCTCTCGCCCTGTTTCTCTTCTCTCTAAAGACGGCGAGAGAGAGAGAGAGAGAGAAGGGAAAGAGGGTGAGAGAGAGAGTAGATAAAGAGGGTGAGAGAGAGAAAGAGAAGAGAAAAAGGTCTAGAGAGAGAGAGAGAGAGAAGAGAGTGAGAGAGAGAGAGGATCAACTCGACTCACCATATTTCTCTCTCTCTCTCACTCTCTTCTCTCTCTCTCTCTAGACCTTTTTCTCTTCTCTTTCTCTCTCTCACCCTCTTTATCTACTCTCTCTCTCACCCTCTTTCCCTTCTCTCTCTCTCTCTCTCTCGCCGTCTTTCTCTCTCTCTCTCGCCGTCTTTCTCTCTCTCTCTCGCCGTCTTTCTCTCTCTCTCTCTCACTCTCTTCTATCTCTACACCTTTCCTAACTCTCTCTATCACCATATTTCTCTCTCTCTGGAAGGGGGGGTGGCTATCAGTATGAGGCCGCTTAAATACACGAAAATTACTTTTATACGAGTTTGTTTTCTTATGAATGGAACCGCTTTTGTAGGGGGGAGGGGGGAGGAGGCAATGTGCACAGTCTCCCAAGCATTACCTACTATAAAAAAAGATGCACATTTACCCTCTTCTCTCACCCTCTTTCTCTCTCTCTCTCTTTCTCTTCTCTCTCTCACTCTCTTTCTCTATCACCCTCTTCTCTCTCTCTCTTTCTCTTCTCTCTCTCATCCTCTTTCTCTCTCTCTCACCCTCTTCTCTCTCTCTACCTTTTTCTCTTCTCTCTCGCACCCTCTTCTCTCTCTCTCACCCGCTTCTCTCTCTCTACCTCTTTCTCTTCTCTCTCGCACCCTCTTCTCTCTCTCTCACCCGCTTCTCTCTCTACCTCTTTCTCTTATCTCTCTCTCTCTCTCAACCTCTTCTCTCTCTCTCTCTTACCCTCTTCTCTCTCTCACTCTCTGTGTACACCTTTTTCTCTTCTCTCTCTCTCTGACCCTCTTTCTTTCTCTCTCTCTCACCCTCTTTTTCTGCTCTCTCTCACCCTTCTCTCTCTCTCTCTCTCTACCTCTTTCTCTTCTCTATCACCCTCTTTCCCTGCTCTCTCTCACCTTCATCTCTCTCTCTCTACCTATTTCTCTTCTCTCTCTCTCTCCCTCTGCTCTCTCTCACCCTCTTCTTTCTCCCTCACCCTCTTCTCTCTCTCTCTCTCTCTACCTCTTTCTCTTATCTCTCTCTCTCACTACCCCTCTCTCTCTCTCTGTCTTACCCTCTTCTCTCTCTCTCTACCTCTTTCTCTTATCTCTCTCTCACTACCTCTCTCTCTCTCACCCTCTTCTCTCTCTCACCCTCTTTCTCTCTTACCCTCTTCTCTCTCTACCTCTTTCACTTCTCTCACCCTCTTTCTCTCTCACCCTCTTTCTCTGCTCTCTCTCACCCTCTTCTCTGCTCTCTCTCACCCTCTTCTCTCTCTACCTCTTTCTCTTCTCTCTCTCACCCTCTTCTCTCTCTCTTACCCTCTTTCTCTTCTCTTCTCTTTTCTCTCTCTCTCGCCGTCTTTCTTTTCTCTCTCTCTCACCCTCTTTCTCTTCTCTCTCTCTCTTTCACCCTCATTCTCAACTCACTCTTACCCTCTTCTCTCTCCCTGTCTACCTCTTTCTCTTCTCTCTCTCTCACCCCCTTTCTCTTCTCTCTCTCACACCGTCTTTCTCTTCTCTCTCTCTCTCCCCTCATTCTCTTCTGTCTCTCTCTCGCCCTCTTTATCTTCTCTCTCTCTCACCCCGTTTCTCTTCTCTCTATATTAGCACTTATCAAGGCCAATAGGCAACTCGAGGATGACAGTTCAAAAGGTCACAGTAGTCAAATTTGGGAAAGAGGATGGAACAACTTTAACGGGAGCATGAGTTATTCAGCGACACCAACCTATTTTGTAATATATATATATATATATATATATATATATATATATATTGTACAAACTATATATTACCACTTATCAAGGCCTATAGGCCACTCGAGGATGAGAGTTTAAAAGTGCACAGTAGTCAAATTCGGCAAAGATGATGGAACCGCTTTAAGAGGAGGATGAATTATTCAGTGACTCCAACCTATTTTGTTACATATATGTATGTATATATTTTGTAAAAAATATATATTACTACTTATCAAGGCCCATAGGACACTCGAGGATTAGAGTTGAAAAGTGCACAGCAGTCAAACTGGGAAAGATGATGGAACCGCTTTAAGAGGAGGATGAATTATTCAGTGACTCCAACCTATTTTGTTACATATATGTATGTATATATTTTGTAAAAAATATATATTACTACTTATCAAGGCCCATAGGACACTCGAGGATTAGAGTTGAAAAGTGCACAGTAGTCAAATCTGGGAAAGAGGATGGAACCGCTTTAACGGGAGGATGAGATATTCAGCGACTCCAACCTATTTTTTTATATATATATTTATATCTATATTTATTAAAAAATATATATTACCACTTATCAAGGACAATAGGCCACTCGAGGATGAGAGTTGAATAGTGCACTGTATAAAAAATACGGTAAAGAGGATGGAACCGCTTTAACGAGAGGATGAGTTATTCAGCGACTCCAACCTATTTTGTTATATATATATATATATATACTTTTATTAAAAAATATATATTACCACTTATCAAGGACAATAGGCCACTCGAGGATGAGAGTTGAAAAGTGCATAGTAGTAAAATTCGGGAAAGAGGATGGAACCGCTTTAACGGGAGGATGAGTTATTCAGCGACTCCAACCTATTTTTTATATATATATATATATCTATATTTATAACAAAAATATATTACCACTTATCAAGGCCCATAGGCTACTCGAGGATAAGAGTTGAAAAGTGCACAGTAATCAAATTCGGGAAAGAGGATGGAACAGTTTTAACGGGAGGATGAGTTATTCAGCGACTCCAACCTATTTTGTTATATATATATTTATATCTATATTTACTAAAAAATATATATTACCACTTATCAAGGCCCATAGGCTACTCGAGGATGAGAGTTGAAAAGTGGACAGTAGTCAAATTCGGGAAAGAGGATGGAACCTCTTTAACGGGAGGATGAGTTATTCAGCCACTCCAACCTATTTTGTTATATATATATATATATATATATATATTTTTGTACAAACTATATATTACCACTTATCAAGGCCCAGAGGCCACACGAGGATGAGAGTTTAAAAGTGCACAGTAGTCAAATTTGGGAAAGAGGATTTAATCGCTTTAATAGGAGGATGAATTATTCAGCGACTCACACCTGTTTTGGTATATATATATATATATTTATAAAAAAATATGTATTACCACTTATCAAGGCCCATAGGCCACTCGAGGATAAGAGTTAAAAAGTCCACAGTAGTCAAATTTGGGAAAGAGGATGGAACCGCTTTAACGGGAGGATGAGTTATTCAGACACTCCAACCTATTTTGTTATATATATATATATATATATATATATATAGATATATATATAGATATATAGATATATTTTTCATAAAATATGTATTACCACTTATCAAGGCCCATAGTCCACTCGAGGACGAGAGTTGAAAAGTGCACAGTAGTCAAATTGGGGAAAGAGGATGGAACCGCTTTAACGGGAGGATGAGTTATTCAGCGACTCCAACCTATTTTGTTATTTTGTAAAAAATATATATGACCACTTATCAAGGCCCATAGGCCACTCGAGGATAAGAGTTGAAAAGTGCACAGTAGTCAAATTTGGGAAAGAGGATGGAACCGCTTTAACGGGAGGATGAGTTATTCAGACACTCCAACCTATTTTGTTATATATATATATATATATATATATATATATATATAGATATATTTTTCATAAAATATGTATTACCACTTATCAAGGCCCATAGTCCACTCGAGGACGAGAGTTGAAAAGTGCACAGTAGTCAAATTGGGGAAAGAGGATGGAACCGCTTTAACGGGAGGATGAGTTATTCAGCGACTCCAACCTATTTTGTTATTTTGTAAAAAATATATATGACCACTTATCAAGGCCCAGAGGCCACTCGAGGATAAGAGTTGAAAAGTGCACAGTAGTCAAATTCGGGAAATTTGTTATATATCTATTTTTTTGTTACTTAGGCATTTCCACTTATCAAGGCCCAGATACATCTCGAGGATAAGAGTTAAATGTGCACAGTAGTCAATTGGACAATAAGGCCCAGAGGCCACCCGAGGATAAGGGTTGAAAATGGCAGTAGTTAATTGGACAACATAGTAATACTTAGTAATGGAAAGTCGGGAAATTTGTTATATATATATTTATATTTTGTTTATATAGGCATTACCACTTATCAAGGCCCAGAGGCCACTAGAGGATAAGTGTTGAAAAGTGCAGTAGTCAATTGGACAAAATATAGTAATTGTTAGTAATGGAAATTCAGTAAATTTGTTATATATATATTAATATTTTGTTAAATACGCATTACCACTTATCAAAGCCCACAGGCCACTCGAGGATAAGGATTGAAAAGTGCACCGTAGTAGTCGGTTGTAATGGAAATGCGGGATATTTGTAATATACCTATTTTTTGTTACTTAGGCACAACCACTTATTAAGGCCCAGAGGCCACTCGATGGTATTACCACTTATCAAGGCCCAGAGGCCACTCGAGGATAAGCGTTTAAAAGTGCAGTAGTCAATTGGACAATATAGTAATCGTTAGTAATGGAAATTCAGTAAATTTGTTATATATATGTATATTTTGTTACATACGCATTACCATTTATCAAGGCCCAGAGGCCACTCGAGGATAAGGATTGAAAAGTGCACAGTAGTCAATTGGACAATATAGTAATCGTTAGTAATGGAAATTCAGTAAATTTGTTATATACCTATTTTTTGTTACTTAGTCATTTCCACTTATCAAGGCCCAGAGGCCACTCGAGCATAAGAGTTAAAAAGTCCACAGTAGTCAATTGGACAATAAGGCCCAGAGGCCACCCGAGGTTAAGGGTTAAAAAGTGCAGTAGTCAATTGGTCAATATAGTAATCGTTAGTAATTACTACTTCTCAAGGCCCAGAGGCCACTCGAGGATAAGGGTTGAAAAGCGCAGTAGTCAATTGGACAATACAGTAATCGTTAGTAATGGAAATTCAGTAAATTTGTTATATATATATATATTTATATTTTGCTAAATACGCATTACTACTTATCAAGGCCCAGACGCCACTCGAGGATAAGGGTTGAAAATATTCAACAAATTTTTTATCTACAGATTAGAAAATTTGTATATAGGGTATCCAGACATATGGAATATATCTAGCATAATCTATCTATTATATCTATAAAAGTCAGAATGTTTGTGTGTGTGGGTGTGTGTGAGGTAGAGAGAGAGAGAGAGAGAACAATTCTTAACCTATATATTCAACAAATTTTTTATCTACAGATTTTAAATTTGTTATAAAGGGTATTCATACATATGGAAATATATCTAGCATAATCTATCTATTATATATACAAAAGTGAAAATGTGTGTGTCTGTGAGAGAGAGAGCAATTCTCAACCTATATACTCAACAAATTTTTTATCTACAGATTAGATAATTTGTATATAGGGTATTCAGACATATGGAAATATATCTAGCATAATCTATCTATTATATCTATAAAAGTGAGAATGTTTGCGTGTGTGTGTGTGTGAGGTAGCAAGAGAGCGAGAGACAGAGCGAGAGAACAATTCTCAACCTATATATTCAACAAATTTTTTATCTACAGATTTGAAAATTGGTATATAAGGTATTCAGACATATGGAAATATATCTAGCATAATCTATCTATTATGTCTATAAAAGTGAGAATATGTCTGTGTGTGAGAGAGAGAGAGAGAGTAAGAACAATTCTCACCCTTTATATTCAACAAATTTTGTATCTACAGATTAGAAAATTTTTATATAGTGTATTCAGACATATGGAAATATATCTAGCATAATCTATCTATTATATCTATAAAAGTGAGCATGTGTGAGAGGAGAGAGAGAGAGAGAGAACAATTCTCAACCTATATACTCAACAAATTTTTTATCTACAGATTTGAAAATTTGTATATAGATTATTCAGACATATGGAAATATATCTAGCATAATTTATCTATTATATCTATAAAAGTGAGAATGTGTGGGTGTGTGAGAGAGAGAATGAGAGAGAACAATTCTCAGCTTATATATGCAACAATTTGTTTATCTACAGATCCGAAATATCACATTTGTATAGAAGTAGAAATCTGGATACCTATTCTGATACCTAATAAAAGAAAGGACACTCTTTGGGGCGGATTTTGATGATAACAAGTCACTACTAAGAAATTATAATAAACATTGAAATAATTTAAGAATTTTATCAAAATAAAATTGCATGGTAATCACCCAATTTCTGCCACAAAATTTTGATTGGCAAAACTCATAAACAGAAAATATATATTTTCTAATTTCATCTTTTTTTTTTACATAATCTGATTTGATGTTTTCCTTAATATTCAAATCACTATATTTTGCTGCTTAATATCAAATACAGCAAATGAGTTATTTCTTATGCATCAAACAATTACATTTTCTCATTCATCCAAACTAATCACTGAACATCAATTTCATTTTTTCTTCACTAAAATATTACTGTGCTTGATGTCATCAAGTGGAGCGGATCATTTTTTTTTTTCATTTGTTCACACATTTTTCCAATTTATATATATTTTGTCTAAGATTCTTAGCCTATGTCATTGCATACCAAGCTGTTTATTAAAAGTTACGGTTCACTGTAAACACATACGTTATACCAAAATAAAAACGCTTCAGATAATGTCTTGATATTCAATTCAGTTTCTCACATGACATCTTATGAAGTTAGTAGAAATGTTACAGACTTTTGAATCTCGAACACTTTCAATACTGTGCACTGATATTTTCTTTTTTGGAATATAAGCACATTCATGATTTTTTTTTACAAACGTCAACAAATTTCACAATGTGTAGCAATGTACTGAAACAATTATAAAAATATTTGTTTTTATTTTGGATGATGCAGGGCATCCGAAGAGAGATTTTTCTAACAAAATGAAAGTATAATTTTTAGCAATAGGTATCTAGGAAAAGGCCACTACATACGTTATAAATTCCAAATTTCCACAACCTGGCAAATACTGGTACACGCTAGCAAATTTAGATTTGCAATTACAGAATATGATTCTAATTTTTTCCTTTGCTCTTTATTCTAACACTACACTAAGTTTACTGTTTTATTTCGCTGCAGTTGATATTGTGTAGAACAATAAGAAAATCATAGTGAACAATGCATTCAACAAAATTTCACACACATTTCTAGATACCTATATCTAATAAGTTCAAAAGAAAGGACACACTTAGGGAGGTATTTTGGTGGTCAAGTCACTAAATAGAGATTAGCTGGTTTCCCGGCATAGCCCAGGATGTAATAAACATTGACTGAAATACATGTTCTAGCTGGTTTCTAGGCGTTGCCAGGGATGTAATATAGACACATTATGTTGTATATTACCTGTTCTCTTCTCCCTAAGGTAAAACAATTTCATATACATGCTGTAAATTACCTATGCTAGGGATAAAACATGAACAATACCAGTCCGGGGGTAGATAAAACAAATAATACATAGAGATGAAAGATTCCTCTCCCCTAAGAATAAAACATATGTTCAATATCTGCTTTTGTTTTTTCATTGTTTATACGGTCCCGAGCAACGCCGGGTAGCCCTGCTAGTCTATATATATAAAAGGCAAAAATCGGTGTGTATGTATGTATGTATGTATGTTTGTTTGTAACGCTAAAACTTTTAACAGACACAACCAAAGTTGACAAATTAGGTAGCATATTGCACCTTGATCACCCGGATGACAAATATCGAAATTTCACGTCAAACGGACAACTAGAAGGGGGTTAACTGATCATTTTTCTCCCAGGGGGGCCCCCCAAAAAACCTGTCATTTTAACATTATTCATTAGCTGTCACGTGACGTGACGTCATCTATATATATAAAAGGCAAAAATCGGTGTGTATGTATGTATGTATGTATGTTTGTTTGTAACGCTAAAACTTTTGACAGACACAACCAAAGTTGACAAATTAGGTAGCATATTGCACCTTGATCACCCGGATGACAAATATCGAAATTTCACGTCAAACGGACAACTAGAAGGGGGTTAACTGATCATTTTTCTCCCAGGGGGGCCCCCCAAAAAACCTGTCATTTTAACATTATTCATTAGCTGTCACGTGACGTGACGTCAGCTCAGTAAAATGTCGGCTACGCTGAGCCTCTGACGTACATTAAAGCTGCCTGCGAGGAGTATCATTGATACTATAACATAGTTAAATATTAGTTTAAGAGTCGAACCGTTATTACCAACGGATTTATCGCACTTCAAAAAGAAGAATCCCAAAATTACATAAAAATTGACGTAGGGAAAATGTTTTTATTTTTGCTTGAAGTTTTTTACCGGCGAAGAAAGATGACTATGCTCTTTGCTATAGTTTACCATGTAAACAAGGCTTTAGCCATTTTGTTTTTACCTCCTAACTCTGTTAAACTGGAAGGGGGAGGGGTGGCTATCAGTATAAGGCCGCTTAAATACACGAAAATTACTTTTATACGAGTTTGTTTTCTTATGAATGGAACCGCGTTTATAGGGGGGAGGGGGGAGGAGGCAATGTGCACAGTCTCCCAAGCATTACCTACTATAAAAAAAGATGCACATTTACCCTCTTCTCTCACCCTCTTTCTCTCTCTCTCTCTCTTTCTCTTCTCTCTCTCACTCTCTTTCTCTATCACCCTCTTCTCTCTCTCTCTTTCTCTTCTCTCTCTCATCCTCTTTCTCTCTCTCTCACCCTCTTCTCTCTCTCTACCTTTTTCTCTTCTCTCTCGCACCCTCTTCTCTCTCTCTCACCCGCTTCTCTCTCTCTACCTCTTTCTCTTCTCTCTCGCACCCTCTTCTCTCTCTCACCCGCTTCTCTCTCTCTACCTCTTTCTCTTATCTCTCTCTCTCTCTCAACCTCTTCTCTCTCTCTCTTACCCTCTTCTCTCTCTCACTCTCTGTGTACACCTTTTTCTCTTCTCTTCTCTCTCTCTCTGACCCTCTTTCTCTCTCTCTCACCCTCTTTTTCTGCTCTCTCTCACCCTTCTCTCTCTCTCTCTCTACCTCTTTCTCTTCTCTATCACCCTCTTTCCCTGCTCTCTCTCACCTTCATCTCTCTCTCTCTACCTATTTCTCTTCTCTCTCTCTCCCTCTGCTCTCTCTCACCCTCTTCTTTCTCCCTCACCCTCTTCTCTCTCTCTCTCACCCTCTTCTTTCTCCCTCACCCTCTTCTCTCTCTCTCTCTACCTCTTTCTCTTATCTCTCTCTCTCACTACCCCTCTCTCTCTCTGTCTTACCCTCTTCTCTCTCTCTCTACCTCTTTCTCTTATCTCTCTCTCTCACTACCTCTCTCTCTCTCACCCTCTTCTCTCTCTCACCCTCTTTCTCTCTTACCCTCTTCTCTCTCTACCTCTTTCACTTCTCTCACCCTCTTTCTCTCTCACCCTCTTTCTCTGCTCTCTCTCACCCTCTTCTCTGCTCTCTCTCACCCTCTTCTCTCTCTACCTCTTTCTCTTCTCTCTCTCTCACCCTCTTCTCTCTCTCTTACCTATTTTGTAATATATATATATAGATATATATATTGTACAAACTATTGTACAAACTATTACCACTTATCAAGGCCTATAGGCCACTCGAGGATGAAAGTTTAAAAGTGCACAGTAGTCAAATTCGGCAAAGATGACGGAACCGCTTTAAGAGGAGGATGAATTATTCAGTGACTCCAACCTATTTTGTTACATATATGTATGTATATATTTTTGTAAAAAATATATATTACTACTTATCAAGGCCCATAGGACACTCGAGGATTAGAGTTGAAAAGTGCACAGCAGTCAAATCTGGGAAAGAGGATGGAACCGCTTTAACGGGAGGATGAGTTATTCAGCGACTCCAACCTATTTTGGTATATATATATTTATATCTATATTTATTTTTAAATATATATTACCACTTATCAAGGCCCATAGGCCACACGAGGATGAGAGTTTAAAAGTGCACAGTAGTCAAATTCGGCAAAGATGATGGAACCGCTTTAAGAGGAGGATGAATTATTCAGTGACTCCAACCTATTTTGTTATATATATGTATGTATATATTTTTGTAAAAAATATATATTACTACTTATCAAGGCCCATAGGACACTCGAGGATTAGAGTTGAAAAGTGCACAGTAGTCAAATTCGGGAAAGAGGATGGAACCGCTTTCACGGGAGGATGAGTTATTCAGCGACTCCAACCTGTTTTTTTATATATATATTTATATCTATATTTATTAAAAAATATATATTACCACTTATCAAGGACAATAGGCCACTCGAGGATGAGAGTTGAATAGTGCACTGTATAAAAAATACGGTAAAGAGGATGGAACCGCTTTAACGGGAGGATGAGTTATTCAGCAACTCCAACCTATTTTTTTATATATATATATATATATACTTTTATTAAAAAATATATATTACCACTTATCAAGGACAATAGGCCACTCGAGGATGAGAGTTGAAAAGTGCATAGTAGTAAAATTCGGGAAAGAGGATGGAACCGCTTTAACGGGAGGATGAGTTATTCAGCGACTCCAACCTATTTTTTATATATATATATATATATATATATATATATATATATATATATTTATAACAAAAATATATTACCACTTATCAAGGCCCATAGGCTACTCGAGGATAAGAGTTGAAAAGTGCACATTAGTCAAATTCGGGAAAGAGGATGGAACCGCTTTAACGGGAGGATGAGTGATTCAGCGACTCCAACCTATTTTGTTATATATATATATATATATATATATATATATATATTTTGTACAAACTATATATTACCACTTATCAAGGCCCATAGGCCACACGAGGATGAGAGTTTAAAAGTGCACAGTAGTCAAATTTGGGAAAGAGGATTTAATCGCTTTAATAGAAGGATGAATTATTCAGCGACTCACACCTGTTTTGGTATATATATATATATATTTATAAAAAAATATGTATTACCACTTATCAAGGCCCATAGGCCACTCGAGGATGAGAGTTAAAAAGTCCACAGTAGTCAAATTTGGGAAAGAGGATGGAACCGCTTTAACAGGAGGATGAGTTATTCAGCAACTCCAACCTATTTTGTTATATATATATATATATATATATATATATATATATATATTTTTCATAAAATATGTATTACCACTTATCAAGGCCCATAGTCCACTCGAGGACGAGAGTTGAAAAGTGCACAGTAGTCAAATTGGGGAAAGAGGATGGAACCGCTTTAACGGGAGGATGAGTTATTCAGCGACTCCAACCTTTTTTTTTATTTTGTAAAAAATATATATGACCACTTATCAAGGCCCAGAGGCCACTCGAGGATAAGAGTTGAAAAGTGCACAGTAGTCAAATTTGGGAAATTTGTTATATATCTATTTTTTTGTTACTTAGGCATTTCCACTTATCAAGGCCCAGATACATCTCGAGGATAAGAGTTAAATGTGCACAGTAGTCAATTGGACAATAAGGCCCAGAGGCCACCCGAGGATAAGGGTTGAAAATGGCAGTAGTTAATTGGACAACATAGTAATCGTTAGTAATGGAAAGTCGGGAAATTTGTTATATATATATTTATATTTTGTTTAGATAGGCATTACCACTTATCAAGGCCCAGAGGCCACTAGAGGATAAGTGTTGAAAAGTGCAGTAGTCAATTGGACAAAATATAGTAATTGTTAGTAATGGAAATTCAGTAAATTTGTTATATATATATTAATATTTTGTTAAATACGCATTACCACTTATCAAAGCCCACAGGCCACTCGAGGATAAGGATTGAAAAGTGCACCGTAGTAGTCGGTTGTAATGGAAATGCGGGATATTTGTAATATACCTATTTTTTGTTACTTAGGCACAACCACTTATTAAGGCCCAGAGGCCACTCGATGGTATTACCACTTATCAAGGCCCAGAGGCCACTCGAGGATAAGCGTTTAAAAGTGCAGTAGTCAATTGGACAATATAGTAATCGTTAGTAATGGAAATTCAGTAAATTTGTTATATATATGTATATTTTGTTACATACGCATTACCATTTATCAAGGCCCAGAGGCCACTCGAGGATAAGGATTGAAAAGTGCACAGTAGTCAATTGGACAATATAGTAATCGTTAGTAATGGAAATTCAGTAAATTTGTTATATACCTATTTTTTGTTACTTGGTCATTTCCACTTATCAAGGCCCAGAGGCCACTCGAGCATAAGAGTTAAAAAGTCCACAGTAGTCAATTGGACAATAAGGCCCAGAGGCCACCCGAGGATAAGGGTTAAAAAGTGCAGTAGTCCATTGGTCAATATAGTAATCGTTAGTAATTACTACTTCTCAAGGCCCAGAGGCCACTCGAGGATAAGGGTTGAAAAGCGCAGTAGTCAATTGGACAATACAGTAATCGTTAGTAATGGAAATTCAGTATATTTGTTATATATATATATATTTATATTTTGCTAAATACGCATTACTACTTATCAAGGCCCAGACGCCACTCGAGGATAAGGGTTGAAAATATTCAACAAATTTTTTATCTACAGATTAGAAAATTTGTATATAGGGTATTCAGACATATGGAATATATCTAGCATAATCTATCTATTATATCTATAAAAGTCAGAATGTTTGTGTGTGTGGGTGTGTGTGAGGTAGAGAGAGAGAGAGAGAACAATTCTTAACCTATATATTCAACAAATTTTTTATCTACAGATTTTAAATTTGTTATAAAGGGTATTCATACATATGGAAATATATCTAGCATAATCTATCTATTATATCTACAAAAGTGAAAATGTGTGTGTCTGTGAGAGAGAGAGCAATTCTCAACCTATATAATCAACAAATTTTTTATCTACAGATTAGATAATTTGTATATAGGGTATTCAGACATATGGAAATATATCTAGCATAATCTATCTATTATGTCTATAAAAGTGAGAATATGTCTGTGTGTGAGAGAGAGAGAGTAAGAACAATTCTCACCCTTTATATTCAACAAATTTTTATCTACAGATTAGAAAATTTTTATATAGTGTATTCAGACATATGGAAATATATCTAGCATAATCTATCTATTATATCTATAAAAGTGAGCATGCGTGAGAGGAGAGAGAGAGAGAGAGAACAATTCTCAACCTATATACTCAACAAATTTTTTATCTACAGATTTGAAAATTTGTATATAGATTATTCAGTCACATGGAAATATATCTAGCATAATTTATCTATTATATCTATAAAAGTGAGAATGTGTGGGTGTGTGAGAGAGAGAATGAGAGAGAACAATTCTCAGCTTATATATGCAACAAATTGTTTATCTACAGATCCGAAATATCACATTTGTATAGAAGTAGAAATCTGGATACCTATTCTGATACCTAATAAAAGAAAGGACACTCTTTGGGGCGGATTTTGATGATAACAAGTCACTAATAAGAAATTATAATAAACATTGAAATAATTTAAGAATTTTATCAAAATAAAATTGCATGGTAATCACCCAATTTCTGCCACAAAATTTTGATTGGCAAAACTCATAAACAGAAAATATATATTTTCTAATTTCATCTTTTTTTTTATATAATCTGATTTGATGTTTTCCTTAATATTCAAATCACTATATTTTGCTGCTTAATATCAAATACAGCAAATGAGTTATTTTTTATGCATCAAACAATTACATTTTCTCATTCATCCAAACTAATCACTGAACATCAATTTCATATTTTCTTCACTAAAATATTACTGTGCTTGATGTCATCAAGTGGAGCGGATCATTTTTTTTTCATTTGTTCACACATTTTTCCAATTTATATATATTTTGTCTAAGATTCTTAGCCTATGTCATTGCATACCAAGCTGTTTATTAAAAGTTACGGTTCACTGTAAACACATACGTTACACCAAAATAAAAACGCTTCAGATAATGTCTTGATATTCAATTAAGTTTCTCACATGACATCTTATGAAGTTAGTAGAAATGTTACAGACTTTTGAATCTCAAACACTTTCAATACTGTGCACTGATATTTTCTTTTTTGGAATATAAGCACATTCATGATTTTTTTTTACAAACGTCAACAAATTTCACAATGTGTAGCAATGTACTGAAACAATTATAAAAATATTTGTTTTTATTTTGGATGATGCAGGGCATCCGAAGAGAGATTTTTCTAACAAAATGAAAGTATAATTTTTAGCAATAGGTATCTAGGAAAAGGCCACTACATACGTTATAAATTCCAAATTTCCACAACCTGGCAAATACTGGTACACGCTAGCAAATTTAGATTTGCAATTACAGAATATGATTCTAATTTTTTCCTTTGCTCTTTATTCTAACACTACACTAAGTTTACTGTTTTATTTCGCTACAGTTGATATTGTGTAGAACAATAAGAAAATCATAGTGAACAATGCATTCAACAAAATTTCACACACATTTCTAGATACCTATATCTAATAAGTTCAAAAGAAAGGACACACTTAGGGAGGTATTTTGGTGGTCAAGTCACTAAATAGAGATTAGCTGGTTTCCCGGCATAGCCCAGGATGTAATAAAGATTGACTGAAATACATGTTCTAGCTGGTTTCTAGGCGTTGCCAGGGATGTAATATAGACACATTATGTTGTATATTACCTGTTCTCTTCTCCCTAAGGTAAAACAATTTCATATACATGCTGTAAATTACCTATGCTAGGGATAAAACATGAACAATACCAGTCCGGGGGTAGATAAAACAAATAATACATAGAGATGAAAGATTCGTCTCCCCTAAGAATAAAACATATGTTCAATATCTGCTTTTGTTTTTTCATTGTTTATACAGTCCCGAGCAACGCCGGGTAGCCCTGCTAGTCTATATATATAAAAGCCAAACGTCTGTGTGTATGTATGTATGTTTGTTTGTAACGCTAAAACTTTTGAAAGACGGAACCAAACTTGACAAATTTGGTATCATATCGAAGCCCCATCACCCGGATGACAAATATCGAAATTTCACGTCAAACGGACCACTAGCAGTTGGTCAACTGATCAGTTATCTTCGAGGAGGGCCCCAAAAAAACCTGTCATTATCTATATATATATAAAAGACAAATGTTTGTTTGTAACGCTAAAACTTGAGATGAAAGATTCCTCTCCCCTAAGAATAAAACATATGTTCAATATCTGCTTTTGTTTTTTCATTGTTTATACGGTCCCGAGCAACGCCGGGTAGCCCTGCTAGTCTATATATATAAAAGGCAAAAATCGGTGTGTATGTATGTATGTATGTATGTTTGTTTGTAACGCTAAAACTTTTGAAAGACGGAACCAGAGTTGACAAATTTGGTATCATATTGCACCTTGATCACCCGGATGACAAATATCGAAATTTCACGTCAAACGGACCAGTAGAAAGGGGTCAACTGATCGTTTTTCTCCTAGGGGGGCCCCCCAAAAAACCTGTCATTTTAACGTTATTCAATACGTGTCACGTGACGTGACGTCAGCTCAAACTTTTGACAGACACAACCAAAGTTGACAAATTATGTATCATATTGAACCTTGATCACCCGCATGACAAATATCGAAATTCCACACCAAACGGACCATTAAAAGGGGGTGAACTGATCATTTCTCTCCTAGGGGGGCCCTCCAAAAAACCTGTCATTTTAATGTTAATATTACATAATCCAAAAACGCTTAGTCATGTCACGTGACGTGACGTCAACATCCAGTAATGGCGAACAAATGTAAACAAACACTTTGTTTTACCGATACTTTTGTAATTTCTCTTCTGCTTTGTTCTAGAGATTATTAAACTCCATGACAATGTCTCCAACGTATTTAACTGGTTAAAAATAGTATTTATACAAGAGTTTTAACGAAAAATATCAGGAAAAAATGTACAGGAATAAAAAAAAATTCAGCTTTCAAAATATTCGTCGATAAAAAAACCGATCTTTATATTTACGCTAGCCATTTTGTATATTACCACGTGACCTGCTATCTCTTAAACTGGAGGGGGGGGGGATCCACTTGAATCCAACAAAACCAGTAATTTTTTTTTTCTATTATATATACATCATTTTCTCTAAAATTAATTGTAGACTTTATAATTAAAACAAAAAATGTTATTCATACTAAAAAAAAAAAACGCTTAGTCATGTCACGTGACGTGACGTCAACATCCACTAATGGCGAACAATTGTACCTATTTACTATGCCTCCCCACGGGACAGAGTTAGACACCAGGGTCGTTTTTTAACGTGGAGAAAAGGTACAAAAATAAAAATTGTCTCAGTCGTGGAGGATTTCTCCTCCACCGAAAGAGAACAAGAAATAGAAGTGCAGCATCTGAAGAACAGATACTACACTTTGATCTTGACCAAAAGGCCAAGAATGCGAACAATTGTAAATAACAACTTTTTTCACAAAACCAACACCGTCTTTCTTTTTTTTCTCTCTCTTTCTCTCTCTCACCCACTTACTCTTCCCTCTCTCTCACCCTCTTTCTCTTGACGTCACACCACTGTTAAACTGTGGGGGGGAGGAACACATTCCCAGGCATTATGTCCTATAGATGCACATTTTATTAGAAATTCAGCTTTCAAAATATTAGACGATAATAAAAATATAAAACCAACACCCTCTTTCTCTTTTCTCTCTCTCTCACCAACTTACTCTTCTCTCTCTCTCACCCTCTTTCTCTTGACCTCCTACTACTGTTAAACTGTGTGTGTGTGGGGGGGGGAAGAGGCAGCTTGAAAACCAACAAAAACAGTGCACAGTTTCCCAAGCATTTGGGGTGGGAAGGGGGGGAAGAAGCCGAGCGCACAGTTTCGTGTGAGAGAGAGAGAACAATTCTCAACCTATATACTCAACAAATTTTTTATCTACAGATTTGAAAGTTTGTATATAGGGTATTCAGACATATGGAAATATATCTAGCATAATCTATCTATTATATCTATAAAAGTGAAAATGTGTGTGTGTGAGGTAGCCAGAGAGAGAGAGAGAGAGAGAGAGAGAGAGAGAGACAACAATTCTCAACCTATATATTCAATACATTTTTTATCTACAGATTTGAAAATTTGTATATAGGGTATTCAGACATATGGAAATATATCTAGCATAATCTATCTATTATATCTATAAAAGTGAAAATGTGTGTGTGTGTGTGTGTGTGTGTGTGTGTGTGCGTAAGAGAGAGAGAGAACAATTCTCAACCTATATACTCAACGTATTTTTATCTACGGATTTTAAACTTTGTATATAGGGTATTCAGACATATAGAAATATATCTAGCATAATCTATACATTATATCTATAAAAGTGAGAATGTGAGTGTGTGAGAGAGAGAGAACAATTCTCAACCTATATATTCAACAAATTTTTTACCTACAGATTTGAAAATTTGTATATTGGGTATTCAGACATATGGAAATATATCTAGCATAATCGATCTATTATATCTATAAAAGTCAGAATGTTTGCGTGTGGTTGTGTGTGTAAGGTTGCGAGAGAGAGAGAGAGAACAATTCTCAACCTATCTATTCAATAAATTTGTTATCTACAGATTTGACCATTTGTATATAGGGTATTCAGACATATGGAAATATATCCAGCATAATCTATCTATTATATCCATAAAAGTGAGAATGTGTGCGTGAGAGAGAGAGAGAGAGAGAGAGAGAGTAAGTACAATTCTCACCCTATATATTCAACAAATTTTTTATCTACCGATTAGAAAATTTGTATATAGGGTATTCAGACATATGGAAATATATCTAGCATAATCTATCTATTATATCTAGAAAAGTGAGAATGTGTGTGAAAGAGAGAGAGAGAAGAGAGAGAGAGAGAACAATTCTCAACCTATATATTCAACTAATTTTTATGTACAGATCTGAAAATTTGTATACAGGGTATTCAGACATATGGAAATATATCTAGCATAATCTATTATATCTATAAAAGGTAGAATGTGTGTGTGTGTGAGTGAGTGAGTGAGTGAGTGAGTGAGTGAGAGAGAGAGAGAGAGAGAACAATTCTCAACCTATATACTCAACAAATTTTGTATCTACAGATTTGATAATTTGTATATAGGGTATTCAGACATAAGGAAATATATCTAGCATAATCTATCTATTATATCTATAAAAGTGAGAATGTGTGTGAAAGAGAGAGAGAGAGAACAATTCTCAACCTATATATTCAACAAATTCTATCTTTACAGATTTGAAAATTTGTATATAGGGTATTCAGACATTTGGAAATATATCTAGCATAATCTATTATATCTATAAAAGTGAGAATGTGTGTGTGAGAGAGAGAGAAAGAACAATTCTCAACCTATATACTCAACAAATTTTTTATCTACAGATTTAAAAATTTGTATATAGGGTATTCAGACATATAGAAATATATCTAGCATAACCTATCTATTATATCTATAAAATGACCATGTGTGTGTGTGTGAGAGAGAGAGAGAGAGTCAGAGAGAGAGAGAGAGAGAACAATTTTCAGCTTGTGTGTGTGTGAGAAAGAGAGAGAGAGAAAGAGAGGAAGGAAAATTCTCACCCTATATATTCAACAAATTTTTTATCTACATATTAGAAAATTTGGATATAGGGTATTCAGACGTATGGAAATATATCTAGCATAATCTATCTATTATATCTATAAAAGTGAGAATGTGTGTGTGAGAGAGAGAGAGAAAGAGAGAGAGAGAGAACAATTCTCAACCTATATATTCAACTAATTTTTTATCTACAGATTTGAAAATGTGTATATTGGGTATTCAGACATATGTAAATATATCTGGCATAATCTATGTATTATATCTATAAAAGTGTGAATGTGAGTGATGGAAAGAGCAAAAAATTCTCAACCTATATAACCTATAAAAGTGAGAATATGTGTGAGAGAGAGAGAGAGAGAACAATTCTCAACCTATATATTCCACACATTTTTGGGCACAGATTTGGAAATTTGTATATAGGGTAGGCAGACATATAGAAATATATCTAGCATAATACATCTATTATATCTATAAAAGTGAGAACTTGTGTGTGTGTGTGTGTGTGAGAGAGAGAGAACAATTCTTAACCTACATACTCAACAAATTTTTTACCTACAGTTTAGAAAATTTGTATATAGGGTATTCAGACATATGGAAATATATCTAGCATAATCTATCTATTATAACTACAAAAGTTAGAATGTGTGTGTGAGAGAGAGAGAGAACAATTCTAAACCTATATATTCAACAAATTTTTTATCTACAGATTTGAAACTTTGTATATAGGGTATTCAGACATATGGAAATATATCTAGCATAATCTATCTATTTTATCTATAAAAGTGAGAATGCGTGTGTGTGAGATAGCGAGAGAGAGAGAGAGAAAAAGAGAGAGATAAAAATTCTCAACCTATACATTCAACAAATTTTTTATCCACAGATTTGAACATTTGTATATAGGGTGTTCAGACATATAGAAATATATCTAGCATAATCTATCTATTATATGTATAAAAGTGAGAATGTGTGTGTGTGTGAGAGAGAGGACAATTGTCAACCTATGTATACAACAAATTTTTTATCTACAGATTTCAAAATTTGTATATTGGGCATTCAGACATATTTTAATATATCTGGCATAATCTGTCTATTATATCTATAAAAGTGAGAATGTGTGTGATAGAGAGAGAGAGAACAATTCTCAACCTATATACTCAACAAATTTTTTATCTACAGATTTGAAAATTTGTATATAGGGTATTCAGACATATGGAAATATATCTAGCATAATCTATTATATCTATAAAAGTGAGAATGTGTGTGTGTGTGTGAGAGAGAGAGAGAGAGAGAGAGAGAGAACAATTCTCAACCCATATACTCAACAAATTCTTTATCTACAGATTTTAAAATGTGTATATAGAGTATTCATACAAATAGAAATATATCTAGGATAATCTTTCTATTATATCTATAAAAGTGAGAATGTGTGTGTGTGTGAGCGAGAGAGAGAGAGAGAGAGAGAGAGAACAGTTCTCAACCTATACATTCAACAAATTTTTATATATAGGGTATTCAGAAATATCGAAATATATCTAGCATAATCTATTATATCTTTAAAAGTTAGAATGTGTGTGTGTGAGAGATAGAGAGAACAATTCTCAACCTATGCACTCTACAAATTTTTTATCTACAAATTAGAAAATTTGTATATAGGGTATTCACACATATGGAAATATATCTAGCATAATCTATCTATTATATCTATAAAAGTTAGAATGTGTGTGTGAGGTAGCCAGAGAGAGAGAGAGAGAGAGTAAGAACAATTTTCAACCTATATATTCAACAAATATTTGATCTACAGATTAGAAAATTTGTATATAGGGTATTCAGACATATGGAAATATATCTAGCATAATCTATCTATTATATCTCTAAAATTGAGAATGTGTGTGTGAGAGAGAGAACAATTTTCAACCTATATACTCAACAAATTTTTTTATCTACAGATTTGAAAATTTGTATATAGGGTATTCAGACATATGGAAATATATCTAGAGTAATCTATCTATTATATCTATAAAAGTGAGAATGCGTGTGTGTGTGAGAGAGAGCGACACAGAACAATTCTCAACCTATATATTCAACAAATTTTTTATGTACAGATCTGAAATATCACATTTGTATAGAAGTAGAAATCTTGATACCTACTCTGATACCTAATAAAAGAAAGGACACTCTTTAGGGCGGATTTTGATTATAACAAGTCACTAATTAGAAATTATAATAAACATTCTAATAATTTAAGAATTTTACCAAAATAAAATTGCATGGTAATCACCCAATTTCTGCCACAAAATTTTGATTGGCAGAACTCATAAACATAAAATATATATTTTCTAATTTCATCTTTTTTTTTTCTTTTTACATAATCTGGTTTGATGTTTTCCCAAATATTCAAATCACTATATTTTGCTGCTTAATATCAAATACAGCAACTGAGTTATTTTTATGCATCAAACAATTACATTTTCTCATTCATCCAAACTAATCACTGAACATCAATTTCATATTTTCTTCACTAAAATATTACTGTGCTTGATGTCATCAAGTGGAGCGGATCATTTTTTTTTCATTTGTTCACACATTTTTCCAATTTATATATATTTTAAAGATTCTTAGCCTATGTCATTGCATACCAATCTGTTTATTAAAAGTTAAGGTTCACTGTAAACACATATGTTACACCAAAATAAAAACGCTTCAGATAATGTCTTGATATTCAATTCAGTTTCTCACATGACATCTTATGAAGTTAGTAGAAATGTTACAGACTTTTGAATCTCAAACACTTTCAATACTGTGCACTGATATTTTCTTTTTTGCAATATAAGCACATTCATGATTTTTTTTACAAACGTTAAAAACTTTCACATTGTGTAGCAATATACTGAAACAATTATAAAAATATTTGTTTTTATTTTGAATGATGCAGGGCATCTGAAGAGAGATTTTTCTAACAAAATGAAAGTATAATTTTTAGCAATAGGTATCTAGGAAAAGGCCACTACATATGTTATAAGTTCCAAATTTCCACAACCTGGCAAATACTGGTACATGCTAGCAAATTTAGATTTGCAATTACAAAATATGATTCTAATTTTTTCCTTTGCTCTTTATTCTAACACTACACTAAGTTTACTGTGTTATTTCGCTACAGTTGATATTGTGTAGAACAATAAGAAAATCATAGTGAACAATGCATTCAACAAAATTTCACACACATTTCTAGATACCTATATCTAATAAGTTCAAAAGAAAGGACACACTTAGGGAGGTATTTTGGTGGTCAAGTCACTAAAAAGAGATTAACTGGTTTCCCGGCATAGCCCAGGATATAATAAAGATTGACTGAAATACATGTTCTAGCTGGTTTCTAGGCGTTGCCAGGGATGTAATATAGACACATTATGTTGTATATTACCTGTTCTCTTCTCCCTAAGGTAAAACAATTTCATATACATGCTGTAAATTACCTATGCTAGGGATAAAACATGAACAATATCAGTCCTAGGGTAGATAAAACAAATAATACATAGAGATGAAAGATTCCTCTCCCCTAAGAATCAAACATATGTTCAATATCTGCTTTTGTTTTTTCATTGTTTATACGGTCCCGAGCAACGCCGGGTAGCCCTGCTAGTTTTAATATAAATATCAGCAATTATTTTGTATAACTACATGCACTGTTTCATATTTCTGAGATCAGAGGTGTATTCACGGCTGATTAATGTTCGTTGGAAATTCGGACACAGTTACGAATCACCCTTGATATTGTAGGCAAGCAAGTTTATCTAAAGGTCACTGGGATTTAACACAAGAATTGAAGTAAAGTAGATGTCTATAATCTATATTTGTCGGCGAGATCAATTTAAAACAGTAATATTATGCTACCGAAAGTTCGAAGTGTTACATTCACGATAATGAAAATCAATCAATTTAATTTCTTAGAAAATCTGTATCCGTAACAGTTTTTAAATAAATATACACGGTTATTTTATACCTGCGGACACTAGTGTTTGCATATCTATCTATCTATCTATCTATCTATCTCTCTCTCTCTATATATATATATATATACATATATATATGTATCTGTCCATTTATTTATTTATCTATGTATCTCTCTCTCTCTCTCTCTATATATATATATATATATATATATATATATATATATATATATACAACCAAATCAGTTAATTATTAGTGAACAAATATATACAACCAAATAAGTTAATTATTAGTGAACAACACAGAAATTAACTGTGTAAATCCTAAAAAATAATCCTATCACTGAAAACAATACCTCATTCTCACGATTTGATATGGAATGCGATTGACAATCTCTGCTATGCACCAGACGAAGATAATTTTCATCTTATTACAACCAATACAAATACCTTTTTAGTACAGATTGTCCGGATTAATTAGACAAGAAAAAATTCAACATATAAAATTTGTAGAATTTATTATGATACGTAAACATTCGGGGCTATCTTTTGAAGATATGGCGGAGCTTCTCACATAACTCTTTATCTAAAAAAAATGTTTATTCCATAAACGATGGCAATGCCTGAATCCGGTTAAAATAAAGTAGATCACATCGCAACATATGTGACTGTTGTTAATAAATGTTCTGACAAATTTAAACTATCAGACTTCATCATGGACAGATTCATATGTCTAGTGCTTGGGCAAGGACTTATATCAGATTGTGATGTTAAAACCTGATAGCGTGTTCTTACAAAACTAAAACATGAATTGATTTTAACCTCTTCAAACTTATCAGAAGACTGTCAGAAAATGAAAATTATTTAATAAATTTCGGAAGATATCGGCATTTGAAAAATAGCCAAACGTGCGTAACAAATAAAACATATGTTACGAAAAATGGCTATGTGTATCCGCACATTTTACAAGATTGTATAGGAAACAAATCTGTCCACTTCTATGTGATGTGGATATCTGGTTTGGGTATCAAAATATTTGCCATCTAAAAAGTAACGCACAAAAGTATAAAATAAAAAAATATGCCAGGTGCGTTTACGCAAATATGCCATGATAAGAGTTCTAAATATAGTAATTACAATGCAAGTACAGACTTTTTGATATTAATTTTCAATAAATAAGAAAATATTTAGAACTACACGTTTTGAATTACACTTAACTGCAAAGGTTGTTAACGGTAAGCAAATTAATTTCGAAAGATAATTTTTCTTTATAAACGTGACAGTATTGGAATAAAAATATAACTGTTAAAACCCGATATAATAAAACAACATTTGGAGTCTTCTATGTTAAATTTTATTATAAATTATAGAACCACCTAATGAATAATATTTGCAAACGAATGAAAAATACGACAGCAACTGTTCATAGCTGGAGAGACATTGAGAGATGTATTTCCCTGATGCATTTTATGTTCTAGGCTGAAAAATGCGAAGCAGAAAGAGAAAAAATCGATTCTGGGATGGATCGATCAAAAATAGCAGTCCTCTATCGAAATCAGCGCTCATATACCAGCTATATAAGCCAGTAAGTGCAGGGTACGTTATCGCTAGCCCTACACTAATGCCAACCTCGCCAACTGACTTAGTTTAAGTGGCAGGTTACTAAAGTTTATACAAAAAGTTATGTTATTCGGCAACAGGTGCCGGTCGGAATTCTGTTTGTCCCAGTATTTTAAAATTATCTACATACATTCAACGTGATGCAAGGATATAACGTGCAGCAAGCCAAACGGATTTTCACAATATGGAAGACACTACGGGACTGCTTACCCGACATCACTTCAAAACATGCCATTAAATTAGCAGATCCAGTGGAATCACCCTAGTCACTATCACACCTTATCTATCGGATTATTACAAGCGGGGACAAGATGCGTACGTTGACCATTTTATACTTGTATCTGAGCCTAAACACGAATATATCAATCACCATTTAACAATTAATTCCTACGCATCAAGTGACGCAGAGACAATAAATATCGGGAGAAAATGGCGTAAGGCGGAAGTTAATATGCAGTGGAACAACATTATGTTTTCGTCGTCTAACACTCACTTTTGTATGTTCTTTTTAATACCTTTTATCTATTATTATTCCTTTTTTACATGGGAGTAAATAATTATGAAGCTCGAGAGACCACTCTAAGATGAGGGTGAAATAGTGCACAGTAATCAACGGGACAATATCGTTGTAATCGTTAGAAGTGGAAATTTGGCAAATTGGGTTACATAAGGAGAGGGCTAATAAAGAACTTGTTTACGTTGGTTTTGAAGACGACTATATTGTAGTCAGCTGGAAAGCAGGCAAATGGAAGAGATGGACACAGGTGTGCAGTTCTTAGAAAGAAGCTTTGTTCATAGAATCTATGTTTAGTTTTATGCCCAGATACAGAGTAGGGAAAACTACTGATAGTGTTTTCCGCTAGATGAAAGTTTGGGGAGTTGCGACCATATATTGGAGCTCAAACCACCACTTGCCATGAAAATTACGATAAAGCAAAGGCAGTCTCGCTACATCTCTTCTGTAAGAAAGGTTGCAGACAAAAGAAAGGGCTCCCCCTACTTTGCTACGACGTCTATTTTGAACTCTGTCAATGCAGAATAAAGTCTTTCTAACAGCTCCTGCCCAGATTTGACAACAGTAACCCATCCTTGGTCGAAGCTAGCCTTTATAATGGAAGAGAATTGCATCAGCAGGTATATATCTACTGGATCAATACAAGGATCCTATGATTTTTTCCAGTGACCTTGGTAACGAATTTGATTTACGTGTTCCATTCAGACAAGGAGAAGAAGTCAAGCTCAGAAGCTTGTCAAAACACAGAGGCTCCCAAGGCGAGAGCCATGAATTTCAATTGATGCTAGAGGGGATCAGAATGTTGATGATTTCAAGATGGAAGCTTGGTTTTAGATAAGTAAAAAGTAACCAACCACCTCTTTAGTGATTGTACTACGTGCTCAAGATAAGATGTGAGAGAATCAGAGATCGTTTACAGCCTTTGATTTCTTCCAATTTTCTAAGGATGTACTCTTACAGATCATTGATGTTGATCAGGAAGGAAGTTGGGCCAAAAATGAGCATGTGAGGAATTAAAGTTTTAATACTGTGAGTTCTGATTTCTGTCCATCAACCACTACTTTTATTAATGTATCTTTTTCTTGTTTTCCTTGTAACCTTTTAATCAGGAAATTTGGAGCGAGACACACGCAGAAACCCAGACAAAGACACACACCCACATACACACACACACACACACATATATATATATATATATATATATATATATATATATATATATATATATATATATATATTAGCTACAGACACATGCTTTGTCGTCATGCGATTCATCAGCGCAGGTAAACGGCCGGGAATAACACACACACAAATATATATATATATATATATATATATATATATATATATATATATATATATATATATATATATATTAGTTTAAAAACTAAAGTTAAATTCTGTAGCAGATATATATATATATATATATATATATATATATATTTATATATATATGATGAAAATATGGAAATAGTATTCCGACAGAATAGAGAAAATAAAAAGGAACAAACCGTATTATGTGTTCATCAACGCTTCTCGAAATAAAGACGAAACGTTGATGAACAGATAATAAGGTTTGCTCCTTTTTATTTTCTCTCTCTCTCTCTCTCTCTCTCTCTATATATATATATATATATATATATATATATATATATATATATATATATATATCCGATAATTCAAAGAATATATATATATATATATATATATATATATATATATATATATATTTATAATGACTAAGGCTGCAGATAAAGTTCTAAACGAAACATAAAACTGAAATTATTGTGTATTACTGTCGTAGACTCTCACAATTAGACATAATTATACGTCGTTTAATGTCGCTCTAAACCCTGGGTCTATCCTCCAATCGCGATGTGAATTTGAAAGTCAAGGTGGACTCCTCTGAGAAACGCTTCCTTTTCAAAAAAAATATTATGACTTAGAAAAGATGAAAGTCCGAGTCCACGAGGTAACAAGAGTAAGGATTATTGTGCTTCTGATCTGACAACATGTATGTTGTGCAATGGAACGTTGTCTCTGTATGTGGGCGTACCGTTGCTGATCTTGCTATGTCTCTTGATTTCAATAGCTTCCCTTATATTCCTTCAAAGTGAAGCGTAATTAGCTCTATTGTGAACATATCTAATCTACGTCCTGATCTCATATTACTGTGAGTAATCTTGTCTGCGGAGTGCTGCACTCTTTCAACTTTTCGAAACCGTAAATCTTTGTGCTTACACAGCACTGACTAGGCTTTGGAAGTAAATTATTGTGATAGACCAATGATTGTTTCTGTTTCAGTATCAAAAGTTTTTTAGGCTTATCACTCAATTCATTTTAATGCACTGGGTGCTTCTCAATTTAAAAAAAAAGTTATTAGCTACCTGATAATTTTTTGCGCAAAATGCATATGAATATGCTAATGATTATGAATGATAGTTCCCATCGACATTTTACTGATCATGAACTCTTGGCGTATTAGAATATGATAAAAAAAATCAAAAATGATAGATTCAACGTGATACTACATCAATGGCAGAAATAATGCGAGATTCCTGGAAGCTTGCTTTACTTATCTCTATCCAGGTTTACAATTTATGATGCAAGCCTGTACAAGGTCATATGATCGGGTATTATTAACATAAGTTTCTTGGTTTATCAGAAGTCTCGTGTACGTGCGCCGTTTTTAATTCATAAACCGAATCAATGTGCGATACTAACAGGCTGAATTTTACACTTGACGTAGGTGGAACACTTTTCAATCGAAAAGGAAAATATGTTTAGAGCTGCTGTTTGCCATATACATAGATGCACACATCGTCCACAAGTAAAATATGAGCTAGATTAAGCAACGATCTGTTCGTCAAACTCATTACTTTTTGCACGAGTACCCTGAGAAAAAACAATATATATATATATATAGACATCAGTTAGTTACAACTTTTCAGAAAGTATTATAAAAACTCCTAAGCATCAATATTTTTAATAAGCACAAAAGTGTCAATTTTAGCCATTTTAACCAGAAAGGCACCCCTACCTGGGCAACCGGAGTTTTCCCGAGAAAATCCGTTCTATTACTTTTTTACTCATATCATATATAATGTTTGTGCACAATTTTTAAACAAATTCCAAGGCGTAGTTATTGTGAAAAGTTCGAAAAGACGAAGGGGCGAACCGACGAACGGACATAGGTGAACTTACATGTCCATCCTCTTTTTATTGGGGGATCAATAAAAGGCGAATCACATGAGGTATAAGTTGTTTAATCAGTAGCGTTCAATTTATGTTAAATTAGCGTTTTAAAAAATGACATGTGCACACGTTTTGGCGCCAATATATAATTAGTTAGAAAACTTGCCATTTATTAGGCTATGGAGGAAACTGTATAAGTTGATGATGATACAAATCGGAAAAATGCATACTAAACCTATTGCACAACCGCGTAAGGCGTACGAGATATCTAACCAAAAATGATTGAGGAGTATTCTAATGAGAAATGCATACTTATTAAAATGATTTCCCTGAAGCATATATCCGAAAAACACAAGACTGTGTAAGATAAAAGAAAGCCAATTCTTTTATTTCAGTGAAGTCCGACCATTAGTCATTGAAAACATTTAATGCCACGGTTCAGTCTCAAAAGACAATAGATCCACGCTATAAGGTTAGCTGCGTATAGTATTATAAGACAAGGGTTGGGCAACCACGAACCAAACGTCTTTATAAATCAGCAATTTTAACCTAGTGCTTAAGAGGTGTACAAAACGACTGGAAACAATGCCGATAAAAACGAGAGCTCATACTATACGTGAGATTAACAAACAGTCACCGATTTTTGTAGAGACAACGCTCAACATTGCTTACTTTCTGTAATCTAACGAGACCGTTGCGTCAACGTAAGTATGTCATACTAAATTCATAGGCAAAATATAGCATAATGAAAACATAAAACTATCTTATATTATATATTTGTATGCATTAAAAATAAATTATTTGTCTATTCACCTGTTTATATATACTGCACAAATACATTGTGTTATTTTGACCACTAGTCGTTTCGTAAATTATTGACAAGTAAAAATCTGCAGTCTTCCTGAGGGATGAATAAAAGTCTAGCTTGTGTATGTTAACTACAAACTTCCAAAAATTGTTTAGCCCAGAGTGAATTATGCAACTTAATTTATTTATCTTGATGCATATGTTGTTATTTATATACTCCCGAATAATATACAAGTTAGACGCTTTGTGAAAAGCAAATAGAAATATATGTCATAGCCAGATTTCAATAAATATCTAGATATATTACGAAAATATTAATATAAAATTACACAACGCCCACCGTGTTCATTCTGCTGTTAGAGATTTAATTGCAAATTAATTTATAGCGACAGATGAATCTGATAAATAATTTTCTAACTGCATTACCCTCTGAATTTAAAGTGATTTCTTCGGAACATAGAAAGAGGCACTATATAACCATTTACGTTTGCGTGACACAATAGAACTAAACACATACATACATTCATAAACATATACGTACCTACACATTGATATGCATGCACACACATACGTACATATATATATATATATATACATATATAATAGATATATATATATATATATATATATATATTATAACTATAAAAGTGGAAATATCTGTGTGCGTGTGTCTGTGTACATTTACCTACCACATAACTGTATGTGTAGATTTCCCTACCAATAACTGTGTGTGTGTGTCTGTGTACATTTTCCCACTAAAAAAACTGACATGAAAACTGTTGAGCTTTGGGGAAAAAAAAACTTTTTAATCGGTTTTTAGCCAGGAATTTGGCTGTCAAGGGGTCAAACGATTTGACGTTTGAGAACTCTACCAAACTCCTCCGCTAATTTTGGGTTTAAACATTTGAAATTTAAAATGCATGTTACTTGGACATAAATCAAACGTGATAATTTGATTTGAGTCCCCCCCAAATAAAGTTAAGGGTTCATAATTGAAATCAAAGTTTAAAAAGAATTGACCTCTGCGGTCGTTAAAAATTACTCAGCACATTTCTGGTCTAAACATTTGAAACTTGTAATAAAGGTTATTCAGAGGTAGGTCAAGCTTTTTAATCGGTTTGGTCGAAGATTTGAGCTGCCAAGGGGTCAAATGTAATGTTGCGGTGTCTAGCAAACTACCTAGCCAATTTGGATTCAAGCATTTGAAATTTATACATAACGAGTATTCAGACAGGCGGCAAGCATTTTAATTCTTTTTAGGGCGAAAATTTGGCCGGCAATGGGTCACAGTTGAAAGAGTTTACCTTTGTAGAATCTACCAAATTCATCTGGCAATTATTAGTCTAAACATTTGAAACTGTAGATGTAGGTAACTTGGACATGGGTAAAACTTATTATGTTGATTTGAGAGCTGAAAAATGTTAAGGGGTAAACATTTGGGCTAAATTAAAAAGGAATTGACGTCTGCGTTCTCGACGAAATTATTTACACAAAATTTGGTCTAAACATTTTAAGTCTTACATAAAGTGTATTTACACGTAAGGCAAGTTATGAACAGTACATAGGATCCGAGAAAATCCGTGCTGAACTGCTTGTATATATATATATATATATATATATATATATATATATATATATATATACACACACACATATATATATATATATATATATATATATATATATATGAGAAGAGAGAGAGAGAGAGGGGGTGAGTGTAACGATAACGTTGTCGCCTTAAAAAAATGATTAAAATTTCCTTTACTTTAAACTGGTGTTCCTTCTTTTTTGTTGCAGACTTCCTACTAGTTGGCTAGTTGTGTACAAATACCAAAGGTGATACGACATTACTATCATGTCTGATAATTACACAATGTTTTACGAACGAGATCGCAGATGCACAACTCTACAACTCATGTTATTAAACGATCCAAACAACATTACTATGTCCAGCACAGTCGAGAGGAAATCTGTACGATTCAACGCTTAACGATATTGTCAGCAACGGTTATCATGTCACTTCACATCTTCGAAGTTGGCTTGAACGTCAACATAAAGTTTTACCCGGATTTGCTGTAAAGTATGGTGATCCCCTAGTGTAATCAAGTGTCCGCTTCCAGGCCCTGGGTGTGCCAGCAGGACTTGGCGCAGGCTCACATTTCCAAAAAGGCCCAGACTTGGCGTCAGAAAGAGTCTACGACTTTGTACCTTCCTTTCACTCGCTGCTCTCCCCTGCCGACCCAAAGCCCCTGAAATTTTTGTGTTGCCATACGTCGAGAACATTATCAACAGCACCTCCCACAGCATTAAAGCAAGCCTGACCGCCACCATCCGCAGAACACTCACCGAGCTCCACCTGGCGCTTGTGGAAAAGGCACGTTCCCAGTTCGCGACTCGTATGGAGGCGATGATTGAAGCTGAATATGGCTATATTGAATAGATGATATCTATACTACATAATAAATATGACTTAATATTTTCAATTTTAAATTATATTAAATGTTATATTGTAGTGTTTATTCTTTTGTGTGAAAAATATCTTTCCTATCTATACATATACACATACATGCATACATACATACATGTATACATATATATATATATATATTTATATGTATATATATATATATATATATATATATATATATATATATATATATATATTATTGAATTAGTGAGTATGGCATGATATTTTTAGCCACCGGAGGAAAGTGTTTTAATTGGTGAGAGAAAAGTAAATATAAAACCAGTCGGACAAGCAAGTAGGACTTACCACATGTTCGACAATGTAATTCAGGAGTACTTTAATGAGAAATATAAAACTCGTTAAACGATTGGACTAAAACCATTATCCGAACAACAGAAAACAGTGTTAAATAAAAAAAAACACCCAGTCCTTCATTTAAGTGAAGTCCGGCAATTCGGCAATGAAAATATGAGACTGTATGTTTATATATATATATATATATATATATATATATATATATATATATATATATATATATATATATATATTAAGAATAATAATTTATTTAGCTATCTGTTTATACTTACTCTACAATACGTTGTATTAATTTTACTGTCAGTCAGTTTCTCATAACTTCTGGTTGAAAGTTGAAAATAAAACAGTTATACCTATTTTTGGGGGGGGGGATAAACCTACGAAGACTTTCGATGGAGTTCCTTGTAGAACAAATGAAAAGGAAACACTTAAATAATTAGTTAGCTAATAAATACAAATACATCATACTAGCATGACCAATTTCCCGGCGTTGCATGAGGAGTTATGAAAGAATGTTAAGTCTAGAAAGTATTAAATACTCATTTTGAATTGTTAAGTACCTGTGTATCAGTAGTGCTTGCTGGTAATATAGTACAAAGCCAGAACAGATAAGGTAACTTTACAGCTGCCCCTAAAAGGAAACATATCAATATATGATTATATAGTGCATCATCTTGTGTGACTTAGAGCTTGTGAAGAATAGCATGATAACAATTTAACACGGGAATGTTTCACACACATGTTATGCAATAAAAAATCTAAAACGAAATGCAATGAATTATTTCTTAAACATGTATATAGAGAGTATTAACTTTCAGCGTGGATTGAAACTTTGTATTATAACACCTGAAATAAATGAAACTATTATAAATGGTGATTGTTTTAAGTAAAGAAAAACGTCATATGTACATAAGTTAAAGTTTAGATAACTGAAAAAGAAAGTGTTTTAGAAATTAAACTACTTTAGAATTATCAATAATGAATTGTTTAGAAAATAACAGATTAGTTGATATTCTGATATTACGAGAAGTTGAAGTTTTTGTATTCTATAATAGTGGGTGTGAAGCGTATCCGAATATGATGTGACATAAGTTTGTGTTCAAGGAATATATCATTGCCTTTTATATTCGTGTAAAGCTCTTGAATACACAATATTTTATATTGTAACTTCTGTTTCTAATATAAGTAGACGTTGTGGGAAGCATAACCGTGAACATCCTACATAAAACTACCCATGGCTGACGCAAGGCTAAGCTAAGTTAAGATCGACTACGACAAAGAATTGTCTTTGGGACTTGCTTAATTTCATGGGAAAACATAATTTAATTGAAAAATGAAACCGCTTAAATTAAATTGTTGACTCTAGTAAAATAATACGTATTCTGGGAATAAATGCCCATTCGTCCTCGGCCATACCAATTAATATAACAGTTTCTACCACATGAGGTTGCATGTGTTTAATACACAGTCTGGTTCTTGCCATATTTTTTGTTGGAATTTTGCTGTCACTAATGTTAGAAGTACTGAGACAAACTCACTATCATCTGGTTTACAATCGTAAACCACGCATGTTTTTAGATAATGTTACACTCGAGATGTACTTCTACAAATATGGCAGTTAAATGCAAGAATTGAGCTCACCAGTAGCACATCCACGAAGAACAACAGGGAGTGTTTTTTCGGAAATCACCTGATAACAAAAGTGTGATGCCACCCATTACAATTCCACGTTTCTTTAGATCACGCAATGTTTTATCTAGAGCGTCAAATGCTTTTTGTGTGTCATTGTACATCCATCCCATACGACCAAGGAACAATTTTCTAAAACTTTACCTGAATCCGATCCTCGTTGTATTTGGCAAATTGGATAAGGGTTTATTATTAATGATAATGGCAGTTTAAATTTCGAGTGAGCTGTTTTACAACCGGAGAGTACAGTGGCTTCAATGCATGATGACGTCACATCCACAGCTATTTTTTCGTTCTGACCTGACATGTGAAGAATCATCTTAGTAACAAATGTCTTACATATACATCTAAGTGCATTAAGGAATGCCAAGCCTCCCTGCTGATCTTTTACCTTATACAGTGCGAAACAGATGCATTTGCTCACGAAATGTAGATGTGCGATAGCATTACGAACAATTGATATTTGCTCATGGACTTGATATCTAATTTCGCATATTCATCACGTGTTATGAATAGGTGTGTATTAGATCGATCATGGGAGGTAAGATCCTTATCTATCAGTCTTACCATTCATCTTCTAAGCCATATCAGTATAAATCAGGGGCATAATGCGGATTTTTTTCTGAAAATGTTATATCACCCTAATGATATTGATTGTGTTCTTTAAGTAGGAAATCTTCACTGAATTCTTCTTCGTATGTATGCTAAAGTTCTGCGGGATCAGACACTGCACATGTACCTTAAATTTTGTCAAACAAATAATCAGCCGATTTAGATGTAGACGTTTCCTGTAAGGCAGCATGCCATTTGTTATCATTATCAAGTAGCCCATGTGCACTACATATGCAGATAATTCGACAATTGATAGTTTTGAGGTTATTTAAGTTTAATGGAGCTCTACGATGGTGTAGAAACAGTCTTAAACAGAAACATTCGAATTGATTTAGATGCATTATGTATACCCCGCCTGAAACATATTTTTTAACACACAGATAACCTGGAACTGCCCTACTCTCTAGTCGCATTTGAAGACCTAATTCTTACTGTCTGATATATAATAAGCATGAACTTCAACATACAAAAGTGTACGTGCAAAGAACTGCATTTCACATAAATTGAAAAACACAGGTTGTTGCAGGTGGATTTGCGACTTTATCCGTCGAATTTTTTCAGTGAAATGTATCGGCTGTCTTTTTTCAAAATGAACTAGCAGGTGAATTACTGGAATATAATGTTCATTTATGGAGACATTAGGTGTTCTCCAAATAGCTTCAGTAGTTGTAATGTAACGGCTGGTTTTATATCCCTTAACCTCATAATGAACATTATTTCATAATGAACATTATATCCAGTTGTGAAGACAGCTTATTCACTGCCTTTATTCACATATTTACAAATGGATTTAATTGATTGTTACCGCGTTAAGCATTTATATGTTCGATAGAAGTCTTACAAATGTTTATTGTATGATACAATCCATCGGTATATATAAATAAGGAGTTAACTTGTTCAGTTTACCACTAGAGAATATTGGTAGGAGTCTTTCATATAATACTGAAATATATTTAGCAGAATTGATGTTTCTTTAGCACTTTACCAGGTCTGAGCGACTACCATTCCAAATTGCACTACTTGTTTCAGCATTGGCTGCAGTCAAAAACCGAGTCTGTGTCAGAGGATCTCACATTTTTGTTCACGCCAAACCAAGACAATGAGCGTGTGACAATTCTTTTATTTCTGTCACTAAACGGTGTACATATATGCTACTTACACTCCAAAAATGTTCCATTTCGTAAGTGGGAGTATAAGGATACATAGCTTTAGATGAAAAACTCTCGCTATAAGATCACGCAGATCATGTGGGGTTTTTAATAAGTCCTTCACAATTTCAGGCCAGTTTGTGATTGCAGGTTTAAGTTATAAATAAATCTGCAGTTCCAATTTTTTCCACGTAGACCATTGCATTTTGTGTGCGTTCATGTATATGATGAGTTTCCCCAATAAATGTTTCTGGTAGGATAGTCAATTGACCCATATTTCAGTGTTGCCATAAGTAATCAGCGAGTCTCTTAAGTAAATCTAATCGCAAACTATTAGCTCCCTTTTGATGAGTTTTAATGGGGATAATCCTCTCCGGCTCTATTTTAGCAAATATGTCAATTATTAATGGTTGGAATAGATTTATACATTTAATAAGTATATTGAAACTCACATCCCGGACCATTATTCTATATGCGTTGAAATTGTTACATGATATTTTTGTTCCTACTACTAACTCTTTGTTGTGAGGATTTGTTTGCCACGCCGAGATATGACTCCTTTCTTGGTCTTCCCAATGAATGATTGGGTACTGTAAAACATCATATGCCCAGTTTGTTTCAGCGATACGTTGAAGTTCATGGTTTCGGAGATATAAAATGGTGTACTTATGGGATTCAAAGAACCAAATAAACCACCCTTAACAACGCCATGGTATGAAGGGCTTTCGGGAAAAAAACCAACCGTCAAAGCCGAACTTAACATGGGTTGGTTGAGGGTGTTTTTTTTTCGAAACCCCTTATTAATATGCTAGATGTTGGTGAGGAAGTTATACTATACTGAAAATATAATAGCAGTAGACTTTTTTGTTTTTATAAAAGATCAATAGCGTTGATGCGAAGTGTAATTTGTTAGGTCAAAATACAGAAAGGTTTGTATCAGGAAAATGTACAAATCAATGGATTGTGACGAAATGATAGAAAAAAATAAACAGCCCTCACACTCAACCCGCTAAAAAAAATAGCTGTATAGAAATGAATCTGGAAATGTCTATTTTCTAGTGACCGAAGACAAAATGTTGATCGCTAACTCCTCAAAAAGCTGATATAAATTGCAAGTCAGGAAGAAAAGATATAATGTACGTAATTCAGTTACCTATTTTGGCACGGAAAGGCCTTGTTTTTGATTGAAAAAAGTGCAGTGTCTGAGAGAGTGTTTACTTAATAGTTCAGTCGAAAGAGAGTTTGTACTTAATATTTCGGTCGAGACACTTGTAGAAAATAGGGTGGTGCTATGGTCGTACGAGTGTGCAATTTCGAAAGGAGATATGAGTGGATTCCCCAGCGTGCTTTATTACAACAGAATGGATGTATTGGAATAACAGAATTAATGAAATTGGTTAAGCAGATTGCTGAGAAACTTACGATGCAAAAGGCATATGCCCGGTCATTGTTTCAGTATAATTGTAGATGTGTCAAAATGTAAGTATAGGTAAGCTTCGAAAAAAAGAAGAGAGGTTGTCATATAGGGCGAAGTTTAAGCCCCCAGTAAATGATGGATCGTGATGATGAGTATTTATTTAGGGAAAGGAAATTCAGCTACTCCTTCTAAATGTTACTTGCATGATAGAGCGAACGTGGATGGAACCGGAGTAAGAATTGAAATTACCGATTATCATCGGAATTTCTTTATGCGGATATATGAAGAAACGATAGGCAACTCATGTTTAGAAAATTACTTCGTAATTTTCTAAAAGGAGATTTCTGAGTGTCTGTAGAAAGCAAATATATTAGAAACGGTATTTGAAGCAAACACACCATTAACCTTTAACAAGTTCAACCTAGACTCTTGGACCTTTTCCAACAACTTTAAACATCAAAGAAATCCTAGTAATCTGATATGCATGAATATCTTTTTATGTTATCTGAATTTTAATTACAAAAATGAGTTGATTTATGGATATCTATTATTGTAGGCGGAAGCAACAATGTTTTCTTCAAGCTATATTATTCCATCTAGTGTTTCGATTTGATTTATAGACGAGTTTGAACTCCTTACATTTTTCGGGATTGAATAAGAAAAAAAAAAGCCTCTTTTATGATTAACGCCTTATCATTTTCGTATATTATTTCGATAATTCTAACTACCACTTTTATCTTAACTGTAATTCTCAAATGAGGAATGATAATCTAAATTATTTGCAATATTGTGACTACTATCATATATATAATAGACTAATAAAACATCAGAACTCATACCACATGTACAAGTCAAATCATTATCAAAGTGTATTACTTTTGTTTTTACTTATATTAACAAATATGATTTTAAATTAAAATTTAGTTCATGTATCGTTTCTTATGAAATTATTTATATAATATTGCGTCTATGCGTAAACAACGTTTATAAAGAAACAACGGATGAAAGCTCAACTACGGTAATATATATTTATGTATTAGAATTTAATCTCCGGAAAGGGAAAGTATAAAAGGGGGTTTGTATTTACTTTCGACTGCCTCGTAAGTCTTGCTTCCATTATTTTGTTAACAATACTTGAATAATTTGAATAATAAAAATAAAGAATTGCAATGTCATGCTTTATAATCTACCCATGTAATATTTATTCTTGGATAGGTTTGGATTATGGTATGTGGATATTTAAATTGAAATCATTATATTAGGTGGCTCCCTGGCTTTTCTGTAGCAATTTTCATATAGGAAATTATGGGCAATCTTCTTTAAAATTCCCCCAATTAATTAAACACTAATGCCAAGTCCTAAACATTATTCATATTTTATCCTGTCGGATTTTTATACTACAGTAAATAAATAAATATTTTATTTGATTTGAATGCATAGCATGGCATGATCAATGAAAATGGTTTAACCACTTCAACAAAGCAAAATATATTTATACAATAATACGATAGTGTTAAGTAAACTGGTCGGTTGTAATTTGCCTACTGACTTTTCCTTAGATATATCAGCCAAGTGTATGGGGAAAATATCATGCCTTTTACAGGATTACTTAACGTACCTATGATTCTTAGTCTAATTTAATCAAGATGTTTAGCATGTTGTTGAGAATTTTACGCTCACCGTCTTGTATACAAATATTCCAGTCCTCGATTGGGTAATACCAAAGACTAAACAAGGTATTTTTATTCTTTGCTAGGACACTTCGTGTTTAAAGTTTCAATCTCAAGGGAAGCACACCAGTGCCTGCTCCAACACTTTATTGTAATAGCAAATGGCAAAGAAAAGTTTCCAATTACCATCGATAATATTAGTTATACTGATGGTTTTAAAATTATATTTATCAATAAACGTCTATCTCAAACCCTCTAAGAAAATCTACAAAAAAGCAAGAAACAGGCAGGAATATAATTCTAGATAGAGAGAGCTAAAAAAGTCATACCAACTTATTAAAACTTTCTGTTAATAAAACTTAAAACCCCAGGATAATTTTATAAACATTTATCGAAATAAATGTTATCTAAATATTCTTATGTATGTAGATTTAAGTGCATATTGTTGTAAGATTATATTTTCCAAAACAAGTTTTTTTTTCATTATGAATTTGTTTAACACATGAATTAAAAATCCGCATACATTGTGATATATATCTATATACATATATATATATATATGCATATATATATATGTGTGTGTGTGTGGGGTGGGTGGGTGGGTGTGTGTGAACACTGAAAAACCGTCTCTCAACATTACAGTTTTCTTACATTTTTTTTCATTTCCCAGCAGCAGGAAAAATTCTTCTCTTTTCTACTTCTTTTTAATATTTATTTTCTTCTCCTTCTTATTCTTACAGTTCATATTCATTGTATTCCCTGTGTTACTCACAGCCTACTCAGTTATGCACGAGATATCGTCTATTACACACGATATTACTCGATATCTGCCAGCACCCAAATATGAATTATTTTCGTCTTATTTTTGTGTTGGAGGTGTTACAAGTTAAAATATCAGTGTGTCTCTACAGTGGTTACATGCCAACCGTCGACGGTTCCGTGGCGTGTCCCTCACCACTTTATCACACTCCTTCCTGATCTCATATTAATTAAGTAACCATTCCAGAGGTTGTTGTTTGTGCGGGGTATTCCCTCACAGAAGTACGGCTCTTTATCCTAGGAAACCTATGCTTCCACTTCTGCTTCATGAAAAATGCGCCGCTGTGTTTTGCCATCATATATCCTTTTTGGCCGACTCTCCGAAGATATAAGGTTGTCAAAATATTCTGATATGATTGAATTGTGGGTCCTTAATGTATCGGGGCATCCCATTTACCAAAACGGTCTTTGGATTAATCATTTCGGTTATCTGACCCTAGAAATCTTCGCCGTACAGCGACTCTCCTAACACACACTTTCCAATCTGCAATAAACTGTGCTAAAGCTTTCTGGATGATAACAGAACATCAATTATTTTTACCTGGATCTCGTAACTATAAATTACATTCTTTGGCGCTGTCAAATAGGACTCATTGTCTCTTGTGTCACAATTTGCCACCAAACAGTCTCTTGTATGGTACAACTCATGTTGGCCGCGTCTGATTTCACAGCACGGTTGCACTGATTAGCTACTCCATTCCTGGTCGAGACATATGAGCATAGAAATATAACTTTGACATTTTATTTGTCAGCTAATGTCCTGAATTCTTAGCTTCGGAAAGCTATGTCATTATCTGTAAGTAGTTCCTTCCGTTGGCAACTTTCAGTTCAGGAATCACGCTGCTGAGTCCTGCTGTATTGTTGCATCTACACTTAAAACCACAATCATAAATAGAAAATAGTAAGCACGGTGATGTGTTACGTCCACCCCACTGTTTCCAATCACAGTCCACCTCTAATTTCCCTTTCTCCTAATAGATTGAAACTTGATCTATATATTGTTTTATCCAACTACATGCGCTGGTCGAATTTGGAATTAATAACGGTTAAAATAGAGCTAAATAAAGGATTTAAATTTGTGAAAATTTCCGGGTAATTCTCGATTGACTTGCTTTCATTTGTTTATTTGATGAGGCTAATCCAGAACAAAGAAAATGGCTTTAGTTAGCGGATTCAGGATTGACACTAACATTAATAATTAGATTTATATCTGAAGGAAACTATTGATTTCCCGATAATAATATTAAAATTTGTATTGGCTACACTTTAGAAACAGTAATTGATCCGACGGTAAATTCTGAAGTACAGCCGACGTGGAAGAAAAAACTTGATGGAAATGTATATCGATATGCGAGTATGCACGAAGTCAATCAAAAGAGAGGGAAATGTGTCGTAGTAGCACCTGATTGGCCGCTTAGGATTCAAAAAAACTTTATTCATCCCCCTCATGTACGTATATATAACTTATACAAATGTAAGCTATAGTAAGATTAGGGAAGAGAAATTAGAAGTAAAGACATACGTGAAAAAGGAGGCCAGTTCCATGTAGTCGGGGTCAGCTTCACAACGTCACGTCAAAATCGAGTTTCTGCTGTTAGAATCTATTTTCGCCAGGTATTGTAGTTGAATCGACTAACAGACAAGGTAATTGTCACCAGATTTCTCCTATTCCAATCATGAATTCATCGATGCTGCCTTTCCGTGATATAAATAGGGGAAGAAAACAACCAAATTTACATAATTGTGATGACCTCATCATATACGAAAATTGAATCCTGAATTATAGATAACTGTTAGAGAGGTAAACGCACTCTCGGACGCAGGCGAGATGCCACCTGTTGCAATGTGCACTCTGAAGTGATTAATTTCAAATATCTATACATTTATCTTTGTACAGTAGTGTATTTTTAGAACATTGTATTCATATGTTTGTGTTAATATAATTTGTTGTAAAAAAAAAGAAAACCAACGATTGGGGTTTTTGTTTATTGCTGCTACGAAGGATTTTGCATTGCTACCAGACCGAACAGTCAACTTAAGTTATTTTTAATAACCCATCTTTCGGGAAAATAGTGCCTTTCTCGGCGTCGGAGAGATTGCTGTGGAAAAACAACAACAATCACCTGACTGTCTCAATTGCTGGACTTTTCTTATCGAAGCAATAATAAAATAAATAAAAAATAAGATCCCCAAAATTAGGTATGATCACAGCGTCTTGTTGACTCGTTCTTGGAGATACGTTCTTCTTAGTTCGAGCAGAACGGCTTTTTGGCACTATTCGCACATTTTAGAAGCGCAGATATCGTTTATGTGATTGTAAAGTTCACGTTAGTTCATCAATGGTCGCACCTTTGCCTTATTCTGCTGCATCACGGCCATCAGCGAAATACTACCCTCGTCTTTCCTCCAAGTACGGCACGAGTCAACCATTTACCTCTCAGTCTCGGAGTTACTGCTCAAAATCTGATTGGATTTCTGCAGCCACCTTATATTCAAACACTCCGTAGCTAAGTACTTTATGTGTGCGCTCATCTGCTTATTCACATGTCACAGTCCAACTACGTCATGTTCTACGATTAAACGTTCCCCTGCTTGCTAGCCAATCTAACTACGGTTATTTTTTTTATAATCAGTAAACGCAGTATCCGTAAATGTATTTTTCTATCTTTTCATCATCTAGTTGATCACTCATCGCCAAGTAAACGGATAATGCATCCTCATCGACTTACAATGGGCGCAGGCTAATCAAAATTTTTCTGAAGTTTCGCTATCAGCCCAAATTTAGTCAGCAATGCATACACATCACTAAAAGGAATTAACTGTATCACTGCGGATCCAAATATTTGCCATATTAAGGCCGAAATAGCTGGAAAGCAGAAATAAGTCCTTGAATTTAGCAATTTTCTTACGTCTCGTGTCTTTTCTGTGTAAGTTTAAATAACTCTCATGCTTCATGTTAGTCCTTTTCATGTTCTTCACTGCCTGTATTCACATAACAAATATGTGTATCTCAACATTTATTTACTTTATTTTATCATATTATTATTTATATTTTTACATATTTTCTTGTTTTCATTTTTAATTGTATTATGTGCTTTTCATTGTTTATCGAGTTTTGTAAGAATAAGTATGTTTATATTTAGGTGAGGTAATATTCTTGGTGTTTTACATATGATAATTTTGCAGTTATTAAAGAAATTAATAAACATCGTATCGTCTAACAAAAATCGTGCATAAAATATTGCAGATTTTATATTCAATTAAGGTGATGTAAATAAAATTCTATTGTAAGATATCGAATGGCGTGGAGGAAGGGTGCATTATAAGTGAAGTGTTTAAATGTGGAAGTCAAGAAATCACATGATATCCACTGGAAAGATAATTTCTTAGTCTTAGCCTACTAAGACTATCAGATTCGTGTCGCAGTCAGCATTTGTTTCCCTACTTTTACAAACTTTATAAAGGATGTTTTGTTCCACTGGTTACCTATGCAAATAGTAAACTAAGCATTACTCACATTACGACGTCTTATGTCTAGCAGTTTGGTTCGAAATTACTGATGATTGGTTAACCATGATTAGATTCATACATGCACATATATAAATATTTACAGGTTGTGTATCTTATTTGAAGACACATACCTTGTTGTAATTTATATAAAAAGAGCAACTAAATTTTTTTCTCTAGTTTTCAGAAGATGTCACTATAGATTATACTGTAACTAATTAAACAAAAATACACGCTATAATAGTGCCTATATAAGTGAAACAAAGCAATTAAGAAATTTCAAGGTTTCTAAAATGCGCGAGACATTTTGCTTGTAAAATTAGAAGAGAGATCAATAAAACAATGATAATGGATTGGCTATGAGTAAGAGAAACAGAAGTACTAACGTTTTGAGTCAATCAGAACACATGAATTCGTCAGGACGCTGCATAGAATGATAGACTAAAACCCTGGGGCTTTAATGCGACTTCTTCTAATAATCTTCAAGTGTCTGGAAGACTAATAAGGAATGTTGTTCATAAGGACCTACAATAGAAACGATAAGTTCTGATGCGCGGTCACTTAATGTAAAAATTCTCAAGAGAATCAGTTAATGTGTGCAAATGGCTTGTAATCAAACTGACTGATGCAAATGTACAAGAGTGTGTTTATCTGATTAAGAAGCTTCGATCAGAATAAAAATTCAATCGAAGAAATGATAGGTTGCTATGTGCGGATCCCACTGAAGTCCTAACTTCTATACACACCAAGTTTTCATCACCAATGACGATCTTCGGTATCGGTTACAGTGACCAGCAGATCATGTCTAGTAGGGGTTTAGTCAATGCAGATGCCTATTTTAAGACTTAGATACATTAGTGAGCCTTTAATAGAAAACGTAACTAGTGGAAAAGTATATATCATACAATTGACACCACCACATAAAGCTCTTTACACCCAGGATTGGATGGTCGAATATTTTCATGTTTATGTACACACTAAGCTTATTATCTCTTAACTCACCAAACCAGAACTTAAAATAGTTGGATTATTACGTGTTGGCCGTTGTTGAAAAGGACGTTACGAAACATCCTCGGACAACCAAATCCTCTCCGATGTAAGCAATATCCCAGGAAATTGAGGGAATAAAAAAAGATCGTATAATCCAAGCTTGCAGTCGTATTCTAAGTTGAATTGAGTCGGTGATATTTAAAAAGAGGAATACATTTTACTTTAGGGAAAAACATAGAACAGTCCGCTTATGATTTGGATGAAAAAGAACTGTAATATCAATATATAATTAATTTTCCATGAGTTAAATTAAAGGTTTACAGTTTTAAACCAACAAAGGAAAACATGTATTTATAGCAAAGGATTTAACCCTCTTTAGTTCTATAAAACTATTTCAAAATGTACCCACTTTTCTTTTTGTTTACACAAACATTAGGATAACATAAACTTGTAAACAATTGATGTTTATGTAATTATTCTAGGTAACCAGATGGAAGGTGTTTCATTTTTTCAGTCCTTTTAAAACTAATTGTTATTTACATCATGAGTGTTCTTGTCTTATGTTCATTTTTTTATGTGAATGAGACTGTACTCTTCTTCCCAATTTATTCATCTTACTATGATAGATGTCGATAAGAAATGTCGACAAAAATAGTTATCCTCATCTATTCCTGTGTTAGGATCTGATTTGATAGACCGTTTCTTTTCAAATAAAAGATAATTGTTTCACTACGTTGAGTTTGCCTTTGTTGGTATTTGTGACGCGGGGTTGAAAGATGATTCTCTTTTCATTAATTATACATGGATTTATACTGCTGAGAC